>NC_060280.1:86754755-86863933 GCF_021613505.1 Equus quagga | reverse complement strand
CAAACAACAAAAAACAAGCCAATGTGAATCCTTATTTTGTCACTTGTTTGTTCTTGTAATGAGTGGCCAGGGTGCACATATTTGATGTTTGACCTCTGACAACTTAAGCCTCGCCCTCCCTTTCCCCTGGGCCTTCTGACCTGGACAGGCTGATGAGAAAGCCTGGAGGCTCCTGCACTGTGGGCTGCTGTTTGCTGGGCAGCTCCTCCTGGGCACTGTGCTGCCCTGTGTTACACTGTTGACCCCACCAAGCCTGGGTTCTGTGTACAGAGGTCTGTGAGTTGGCAGTTTCTGTAACTCCTTGTCCTTTGGGAGCAGGAGGATGAGAATGGGCCCTCATCACAGGGGTCCTGGGTCGATGTCTTGGCTGGAATCTATCTGTGTCTAGAGTGAAGCTGTGACTGAGGCTGGGTTTGTCCCAACATTAGGGGGGAGTCTGGAGGGGGCAAAAGCATGATTATACCCTGTGCCTGAGGTCAGCGCTTCAGATGGTCACTCCTTAAAGAGCAGTTATTTCAGAGAGAAAGAGAAGAGACAGGAGAAAGGGCAGCTTGTTGGCTGTGGGTAGGCTATTTTGGGAAGGTGCCACCAATATGAACAAATGAGGTAAAAATTACAATAAACAGTAATATCACATAAGTATTTGTACAGAGTTATGGAACCATACTGACATTTTTCTAGGTATCTCCAAAACTTTTGGATAACTAGATTCAAATGGGTTTTTTTGAGGCTTTGCCATCTTCAATACAATATGTTGCTTTTGGTTTTCACATCGCTTTTTAATTAATATTCAAATCAAAATTATTTAAATAAGTAATGGCATCATTCAGTCAACTGACCTCAGGAGTGAACCCTAATAAAGACACTGACCTTGTATTTGATATTTGACTCTCCATCAGCTGTAGGTTCCCGCTCACCCTGTCTGGCCCACAATGGTAAACAAGTTTTGAAGGTTGACAGGGGGCCCTTTTCTTTCTGTGTCTGCAGACAGGAGGCTCAGACCATTAAACCTGCAGCCTCTATGCCTGCACACCTTAAACAGCAAACCCATGGACCTTTGCAGAAGCCACCTTCCCCTTGCCCTACTCTCCTTAGAAAGTAACCCTGAGTAATAAACATTTCATTAACAAGATGCGTGTGGCAACACAGTCTTGCTGTCTGGTCTCATTAAGGTCGGGTATTAATCCTGCCCCCACAAGGGCATTGATAAAACACAAGGCAACCCCCAGAAAATGGCTTTCAGGTGAAGCACAGGATGTCGGTGTAGGGAATGTTTAGAAGGTGAGGATAAGAAATCCAAGTGCAGAGACCCTGTATGATAATATTTTCAGATGCACTGGTTAGAAATGAAAAGGTAGGCCAGCCACGTGGCAGTGATTAAATTCCTGTGCTCCCCTTCGGCAGCCCAGGGTTTCCTGGTTCAGATCCTGGGCGCGGACCTAGCACTGCTCATGAAGCCATGCTGAGGCAGCATCCCACATAGCACAGCCAGAAGGACCTACAACTAGAATATACAACTATGTACTGGGGGGCTTTAAAGAGGAGAAGAAGAAGAGAAAGAAAAAAAGAGAAAAAAACTGAAAAACTTTGAAACTACACGCATGAGCTCCAGCAGGACAATCAATAATTGAAAATGGGCTACTCACAAGGGAAAATGCAGAGCGACAGAGTGAATGATGGTTTCTGTTTCAATAGGTAGTGAGTTGGAGTGATTGTTCACATCTTTGCAACAAGAAAACAATTGAACCACCTGAAAAGCAACACACCTTCTTAGATCCATCAGTGATTTGCGACTGCATGGTAACCAGTGCCCCAAAATGAGACACAGGTGCATGTAGAGAAATACCACTTACAGAGGAGAAATGACTGGAGCCAGCCACCTCTAGGAACACACAAACTATTAGAGATGGATTTGCCCAAGAGTGGACTAGCTTGAGAGTTAAAACCTGTGAGGACTCCAGTCTTAGAAAACTCCCCAATTTCATGAATTTTTCCTAAGGAGCCCAGGGAGGTTCTCACTGTGGAGACTGGAAAAGAAAGTCTCATTCTCCTTGCAGAAAATGGGGGAACATTATACACACAAAGCACTGTGTTCTCTGAGACTTAGGCCATCCCTCAAAGCAAACTCATTTGACAGACTCTCTCTGACTGGGAGAAAGGGCAGTCAGACAACTCCAGACTCCTCGGGTTTCCTCTCTGACAAAGGGGAGGAGTAAATGCTGAGAACCTGTTCTGAAGCTCCTGGGGCGGGGATTCTGTCCCGCCAAGAGATTACAGGTTTCATCATAACATAAGAGCGTATTTTCCACCTGATACCTTCCCACCTTATCATCAGGGATCTAGTATAAAAACCGTGGATTAAAATGGAGCTGTAAGACACAGACTCTACAGAAGACTGAGTTTCTAGGGATTCCCAAACACACTAGGGAAGAAAAACACAAGGACACTAGAGGATATGGAACCCCCTGACATGTACAGCCAAGGAAACATTAATGGTCTACGGCCTAGTCAAGAAATCATACAGCCTCGCACCAAAGGACTATTTACCTCTAATCGCATTGTGAATATTGACAAATACGTGGAAATTAAAACACTCCTGGACAACCACTGCGTCAGAGAAAGTCAAAACGGAATTTAAAAAATATCTTGAGGCAAAAATGAAAACAACTCAGGAAAACTGGTGGGACGCAGCATAAGTAGTAGTAAAGTGGAAGTTTATAGCAATAAACACATATTAAGGAAGAAAGGTAGCAAAATAACCTAATATTATACCTCAAGAACCTAGAAAAAGAACAACAAACTATACCTTAAATTAGCAAAGTTAGGAAATAATAAAGGTGAGAGCAGAAATAGAGAGAATATAGGAAAACAGAAGAATTTAAAAACTGTCAGTGTTTTGAAATGAAAAACACCATTGACAAGCCCTTAACTGACTATGAAAAGCAGAGAGAAGAATCTCTCTGTATATATCAAGTATATAAAGTCAGAAGTGAAAGAGGACATATTAAAACAGATGCCTCAAAACTGAAAAGAATCAAAAGGGACTATTATGAACATGTATATGTGAACAAATTTGATGACCTAGCAGAAATTGGATAAATTCCTAGAAACATACAACCCCCCAAGGAAGAATTGAAAAATAGTCTGAACAGACCAATAATGAATCCAAAGAATTAATACCAATCCTTCTTAACCTCTTCCAAAAACTAGAAGGAATGCTTACATACTCATTTTTTGAGGCCAGCATCTCCCTGATGCCAAAGACAGACAAAAACATGCGAAGAGGAGAAAACTACAAGCCAATATCTCTGTTTCAACTTGGCCACAGTGCCCAAATATTTAGTCAAACATCCTACTGGGTATTTCTGGTAACTTTCTCATGAGATTACCGTTTCAATGAGTGGAGGTTAAGTAAACGAGATTAAGCTCCATAATGTGGATGCACCTCTTCCAATCAATTGTTCTTAGAACAAAAACTGACCTTCCCTGAACAAGAAGGATTCTGCCACTAGAGTGTCTTTGACTTGGACTACAGTTCTTTCCTAGGGTTTCCAACCTGCCCATCTTGATTGCAGATTTCTAACTTATCCCATCTCCTTAATCACATGAGCCACGTCCTTAAAGAAACAAATAAAAGTGTGATGGCAGCATTATGGCACCGTGAGATGCTCCCTTTGTCTCTCCCTTTCAATCTATAACTAGTAAGACATTTGTAACTCAACAGACTTTCCTCTGCTTAACAACCAGGATGCTGGAGAGGTCCACACATCTGTACATTTGAAGCTGGTTTGATTGGAACACACAGAGGAGGCAGAACTGGGGTAACAGCAGAGGTGGTGCCCACAACCTCAGCCCCCTGGGCACAGTGGGAGACACAGGGCCCATGATCCCAGACCCCCAGGCAGTGGTGGTATCAACACCCCCACAGAACCAGGTAGCAGCACTGGAGGTGGTGCATGTAATTTTGATTCCCCTGCTGCTGTGACACCCCCGGCCACAGAGAATTGTGCACAAGCAGTGGTAGGCTCATAACCCCAGCCCCCCCACCCACAGCTGGTCTTTGACCCACCTCCAGGTCTTTGCATGTTGTTGCAAATGGGATGAATTTGTCTTTTTTTTCTGGCTGAGTAGTATTCCATTGGATGTGTGTGTGTATATATATATATATATATATATACACATCTTCTTTATCCAGTCATCAGTTGTGAATAGTGTTGCAATGAACATAGGGGTACATATGTTACTTTGGATTGTTGGTTTCAAGTCGTTTGGGTAGATACCCAGTAGTGGGATAGCTGGGTCATATGGTAGCTCTATTTTTAGTGTTTTGAGGAATCTCCATACTGTTTTCCATAGTGGCTGCACCAGTTTGCACTCCCACCAGCAGTGGATGAGGGTTCCCTTCTCTCCACAACCTCTCCAACATTTGTTGGTTTTAGTCTTAGTGATTACAGCCATTTTAACAGGCGTAAGCTGGTATCTTAGTGTAGTTTTGATTCACATCTCCCTGATGATTAGTGATGTTGGACATCGTTTCATATGTTTATTGGCCATCTGTATATCTTCTTTCGAAAAATGTCTGTTCATATCCTCTGCCCATGTTTTGATTGGGCTGTTTGTTTTTTTGTTGTTTGGTTGTGTGAGTTCCTTATATATTATGGAGATTAACCCCTTCTCGGATATATGATTTGCAAAAATTTTCTCCCTATTGGTGGGTTGTCTCTTTGTTTTGATCCTAGTTTCTTTGGCCTTGCAGATGCTCTTTGGTCTGATGAACTCCCACTTGTTTATTTTTTCTTTTGTTTCCCTTGTCTGAGAGGACATGGTATTTGAAAAGATCCTTTTAAGTCCGACATCAGAGTTTACTACCTATATTATCTTCCAGGATTTTTGTGGTTTCAGGACTTATCTTCAAGTCTTTGATCCATTTTGAGTTTATTTTTGTGTATGCGTGAGATAATGGTCTACTTTCATTCTTTCTCATGTGGCTGTTCAGTTTTCCCAATACCATTTATTGAAGAGACTGTCTTACCTCCCTTGTATGTTCTTAGCACTTTTGTTGAACATTAGCTGCCCACATATGTGCATGTATGTACCAGTTTTTTTATCCATTCATCCATTGATGGACTCTTGGGTTACTTTTACCTTTTGGCTATTGTAACTAATGCTCATATGAACATGAGTGGACATAAATCTGTTTGAGTCCCTGCTTTTAACTCTTTTGGGTACTTACCCATAAGTAGAATTGCGAGATCGGATGATAACTCAGCTCTTAATTTTTCAAGGGACTCCTATGTTGTTTTTCATGCCTGCAACATGATTTTATATTCCCAGCAATAGTGAACAAGGTTTCCAAAGGGTATTTTCACTGTCTTGATGATGTCCTTTGAAGCACAGACGTCATTAATTTGATAAAGTCCAAATTACCATTTCCCTCCATTTTTGTACTTCATATCGTAACTAACAATTCTTTGCCAAATCCAGTGTCAACTTTTTCCTATGATTTATTTGAACGTGATAGTTTTACTCTTAGGTTTGAGTCTTTGATTCTTCTTGGTAAATTATTTCATGTGGTGTGATATAAGTGTACGTCTCTTTCCTTTCATATGGCCATCCACTTCGCCCAGCACCAATTTATGAAAATACTCTTTCCCCATTCTTAGCACTTTTTTCAAAAATAAGTTGACCATAGATGTGTGGGTGTATTTCTTAAATCTTAATTTATTCCACAGATGTGTATGTCTATCCTTGTGTCAGTACCACACTTTTTTCTTTTAAAGGTTGATACCTGAGCTAACAACTGTTGCTAATCTTTTTTTTTTATTCTTCTCCCCAAAGCCCCCCAGTACATAGTTGTAGATTCTAGTTGTGAGTGCCTCTGGTTGTGCTATGTGGAATGCCGCCTCAGCGTGGCCTGATGAGCAGTGACATGTTCGCACCCAGGATCCGAAACAGGGAAACCCTGGGCTGCCGAAGCAGAGCGCGCGAACTTAACCACTCGGCCACAGGGCCAGCCCCAGTACCACACTATCTAGATGACCATTGCTTACTACAACGTTTTGAAATCAGGAAATGTAAGTCCACAAATTTGTTTTTCTTTTTCAAGTATGGCTTGGCTATTCTGACTCCCTGCAATTCTATATAAATTTATCAACCAACTTGACAGTTTCTATAAACCATCTGTTGGGATTATAAGTATCGTGTTGACTCTTCATTTTGGAAAACAGCGCTATTTAAACAATGTTAAGTCTTCTGATCCATGAAATTGGGATAGTTTCCAACTTATTGATACTTTTATTAATTTCTGTCAATCGCGATTATAGTTTTCATAGTATATATTTTGTACTTTTTTGTTAAATTTATTCCTAAGTATCTTATTACTTTTGATGCTATTATACATGCATTTGTTTTCTTAATTTCATCATCACCATTGTTCATTGCAAGTGTATAAAAATACAATTGTTTTCTTATATTTTGCTTTTGTATCCTACAACATTGGAGAACTCGATTAGAAGTTCTAATAGTTTTATTGTGGACTCAGAGTTCTCTGTATGCAACCATAGGGATGGAATAATTTTACCTTCTTCCCTTCTAGGTTCCTTAGGTAGTCTAATAATTAAATTGATGTAAGACAGATTAACAGGAATAAACAAAATAATTTCCTACATATGGAAAATTCATTAAAAAAAAAAGACTCAAATAAGTGACCAAATCAGGAAGCTTTTATACCTTTTAGACATAGAAACAATATATTTGGCAAAAATTAACTAGTCAGAGGGGTTTGAGCTAGTTATAGTAAGCGGTAAAAAAACCCCAAGGTTTGTTTATACAGCCTTCTCAGCCCTAAACTTCATGTCTCTGATGATAAGGTTGCCTTATACCCTCCTGGTTCAAAGAGGGTGCCTTTCACATGAGAGATTCATCTCATGCTTTCAGGGGGGCGAAGGAGGGTCAGAGTGTCCTTCCCGTGATGGCCATTTCTCAAGGATCTTTAATTCAAAATAATCAATAGCCCAGTGTGCCATATCTTGGAGTTACATATTCTGAAGCCTTACACAAGATAGCACATCTGGAGGTAGAGAGACTGTCACCTCTTCTAAACCAATCTGCATGCATTTTATTTCCTTTTCTTGTCTAATGGATCTGGATAGCATCTCCAGTACATTCCAGGATAAAAGTGGCAAGAGCAGCCGTCCTTCTTCTGCTCCTTATTATCGGGGGAAAGCATCCCAGCCTTTCATTGTTAAACATAATAATAGCTATGGGTTTTCCATAGATGATCACTATGAAGTAAGAAAATTTTCTTGTATTCATGGTCTGCTGAGTGTTTTACACATGAAAGGGTATTGATTTTTTCAGTTATTTTCCTTGAGACTATTGCAGTGAACTTGCCATTTTTGCTTTTTACTCTATTGACATCCTTCTTTATGTTAACAGATTTTGAGATGTTAACCTGACCTTTCATCCCTGGAATAAATCCACTTGCTCATTGTATATAATTCTTTTTGTATGTTGCTGGTTTAGGCTTCCTAGTATTTGTTGAAGTTTTTTGATCCATGTTCACAAAACAAATAAGGATGTAGTTTTTTCTGCAATACACTTCTTGGTTTTGGTATCAGAGTACTACTGGCTTCACAAAATGAGTGTGAAGTGTTGTCTCTAATCTATTTTTTAAGAGTTTGTAAAGAATCCATAATAAACCTTTTCTGAGTGTTTTGGAGAATTCTGAGTTGAAGCCATCTGGGCCCTGGCTTAAAGAGTATTTTTTCTTCTTTATTTGCTAATTCAACCACTTCACTTATTTTAGTGCTATTCAGATTTTCCATTTACTCTTGAGAGAGTTTCAGTAATTTTTTCTTTCAAGGAGTTTATCCAGTTCAATTGCCATACAATTGTTCATTGAATTCCTTTCAAATCTTTTTTATTTCCACAATGTCAGTAGTAATACCCTTTCTTCCTTATTATATTAATTTCAATCTTCCCCAATTTTCTGCAGCTCAAGATTTGTCAATTTGTTAATCTTATCATAGAATCCGCTTTTGATTTCATTAATTATCTCTGTGTTTTTTCTCTTCTTCATTTAATTAATTTATGCTCTAATTTTTATTATTTCCTTTTCTCCTTGCTTCGGTTTGGTACCCCATCTTTGCAAATTGTTAAGGTGAAAGGTTAGGTTATTGATTTGAGATCTCTCTTCTTTGTTAGTATAGGCATTGATGGCTATAAATCTTTTTCTATGTTCTATTTGAGATGCAGGCCATAGACTTTAACCTAATCCTTTCAGCATAACATAATGTCCCTCAATATCTCTAGTGATATTTTTTGTTTTAAAGTCTATTTGGCCAGACATTTGTATCATCTCTCCAGCTATCTTGTGGGGGCTGTTTACAGATGTATATTTCCTGTGCCTTTACTTTCAATCTACCTGTATCTTTGAAACTAAGTGCGCCTTTTGTACACAGCATCTATTTAGATCATGGTTTATGTTTTAAATCTGAGGTGGAAATCTATTCCTCCTTTTGGATAATGTAATCCATTCACATTTAGTATAACTGACATAGTTACAATAACACCTGCTGTTTTACTTTTTGTTTTCTACAATTCTCACATTCTTTTCAGGTTCTCTACTCCTCCTATCAAGGTTTCTATTGCAGTAAGTGAATATTTTCTAATGTAGCATTTTAATTTTTAAATGACTTTTTCACTACATTTTTGAATTTTTTTTAGGGGCTAGTCAACTGTTTAACATATACTTCTTAATAAGAATGAGCTTTGAATTTATCCTAGCTCAATTCCAGCAATACATGGAAACATTACTGATATACCTCTATTCCTTTTTGCCATTTTTGTCGTATTGTTAGGCAGATTATGTCTATTAATAGCATAACCAATAATATCTTGTTACACTAATGTCTTTACCATTTGCAGTCATTTCCTTGGCCCATACAGCTTTGCTCCCTCTATGACTTTTGTGCATTTAATGGCAAACATGTTATACATGCATTACATTTCTATATATTATAGTCCCAACAGCACTTTACATATAGTATTTTATACAATTCGTCTGATGTCAGATAAGAGAAGAAAGGAGAAAATGTGTATTCATTGTGTCTTTCTTAATTACAGAATAACTTATTCTGGTGTTTAGTTTCTCTGTATTAACATGAATTACCACCCTGGGTCACGTGCTTTAGGCCTGTAGAACTGCTGCAGTCATTCTTGCATGGCAGTTGCCTATCGATATATTATCTCAGTTTTGTTTCTCCAGGAAAAGTCTTCATTTCACCTTCAGTTTTAATAATGTAATTTTTATGAATATAGGATTGCTGGTTGACAGGCTTTTCCTTTGTGCACTTTGAATATGTTACCTGCTTTTTCCTTTCTGACCTTCCATTTTTCTGCTGAGATGTCACCTGTTAATTTTACTGGGGTTTCCTGTAAGAGTTGGGTCATTTTTTCAATTGCTGTTTTTTTCCCCGTGTATGGTTGCTACTTTTCTGTATCTTTGCATAACTCATAATTCTGTTACAAACTGGACATTATAGGTAATATATTGTAGTAACTCTAGGTATTGGTCCCCTTTATTCAAGAAGTTTTTATTGTAATTTGTTCAGTAACTTGCTGGATTGTTTTAGTGAGGCCTATTTCCCCCATACAGAGTGAAACCTGTGGTAAATCTCCCAAGGTGGGGCACAGCTCTGGGTGAGCCCACTGTCATCAGACAATGGTATTTGCAGGGCTGTCTTCCTCTTTCATGGACCACACCCAGTGGTTAAACTCCATTAATTGTTGGCTGATTGCTCTATTGTTTTCCCTGTAGATGAAGATACCAAAATAGTGTGACATATGTCAAGACTTCTAAAATGGAGCTGGGAGGCCATTAAGGAAGTGAGGCTTATGCACATCCACAGGCAGGTGTGGACTGAATTTTGAACTTCACCTGACCACAGAAACCATATCCTGGAACAATTCCTCTTTCAGAAATGAACAAACTGCTTAGGAACAACTTCAGAATCAATCACCTACTGGCATGTCAGCTTGCTCCTTGCCAGAACTGATCATGAATTGTTCAAGACAACTTATGGAAGCTTGCAGTTTTGACTTTATAAACCCCTGACACTTCCTCTGTCCACTTCAGAGCAAATTTTCTACTCAAATCTGTGCCTCCTGAATTACATTTCCCAGGACCCCAAATAAACTTCTTGCTTCTCTTGCAGTTCATGCCTTTTATTAATTGACATCACCAACATCCTGGGAGTGTAACATTCTCTACCATTTAATTCAGTGAAAATTTGTCATTTTTAGAAATAATTTCTGAGCTTGCTATTTGATATTTGTTCTGAGCTTTTCAGGTCTCCTCCAAGCAGTCTAATTCTCTGGTTCTTTCCAGAAAAAGTCAGCCTACAGTCTAGGCTGTATGTTCAATACAGACACAAATGTACTCCTAATTGATTTTTATCTTTTTCTCCCTATTTGTGAATGTCCTCTGACTTGAACTCTCTATCCACACATCCTCATAAGTTTAAAAGTATTATGATCACATGGAAATTATTAACCATTTTTACTGTGATCACATTACATCTTATTTCTCTCTAATGTCAGGGTCCAGAACATTTCAGGAAACGACAGAAATGCTGTACACATCAACCAAATATCATTTTAAGACTGACTCCTCATGAAAAAAGTCCTTATATCTTCTTCCTTATTACCCACCAGTTACATCATCACTCCATGTGTTGGGGTCAAATGTGCATGAGGTTGCAGTGAATAAAAACCTAATAAAGAACCGGAAGCTAATTCTTCTATTCCCATCGCTGAACATGAGAGTCCAGGTGGCTTGTAAAAATTAAGCTTTTACCAAAGCCCCCCTGGCTATATTCTCCAAAAGTATTTCAGGCCATTATTAGTAATGAGATGCAGCTGACTGAATGTAAATAATCTTGTGGGGAAGCATTGCTTTTAACTTGTGTAATATTTATCACAGACTCTGCTTTTCCTTTCTCTCTCTCTATGGTTTGATGGGGCTAGAAAGTTATTTGGAACTTAGAGCTCAGACACAGGAAGAAGGCATGACAACTTAAGTCTAAAAAATCCCTATACTTGTGTGCCTCAGGACTGCTTCCAGCCAAATTTTAGAATAGGCAGAGAGATAGTGTGCCATAAGACCTCTTTCTGGTCAAATCCTAACAGTGTACCTGGGCACTGCTATCTTTGAGGAACAGGCTAAGTGCTGCAGATTGCAAGGGAGTTCAACGAAGTCCACATAGGTTTGATGGTGAATTTGGCCATGATTGTAGATTACATAAAGAAGTCAACAGTGCTTTCCTGCAAAATAACATAAAATATCCATTCCCCAACTTCAAGAGGAAGTCTTTCCTGGGCTGGCCTCATTTGCCTAGTTGTTAAGTTTGGTGTGCTTCACTTCAGTGGCCCAGGTTCAGTTCCTGGGCATGGACCTACACCACTGGTTTGTCAGTGGCCATGCTGTGGTGGTGCCCCACATACAAAAAGAGGAAGATTGGCAGCAGATGTTAGCCCAGGGTGAATCTTCTTCAGCAACAAAAAGAGGAAGTCTTTCCCAACCACCACAAGGGATGATGCACTGCCAACTTCTGATCCAGAACTTAAGGAACTTAGAAGCTGTCATTCTTGATCTCACAAGAAGAAAAGAAAAGAAACTTGAAGTAAACAACTCTTCTTGAATCCATGAGAGCCTGGAGGTCACAGGGCAAATGAGTGTCTCTAAAATTGGGAAAGAGAGAAGAAAGAAAGCATTTTGAAATATGCCCGAGATAATCTGTTCTTAACAAGGCCTGTACTCAAAAACATCTATTTCACCAGAGTCTAATGCAAAGAAAAAAAGAAGAAAAAAAGACAGAACACAATATCCATGAAGCCTAGAACAACCTTCTCTAACAGAAGTCTTAAAATATGTATAATGGGAGTGACATCAGCATCATGGCAGAGTGAGTCATTCCTCTTGTCTCTCCCTTCTAAGTTACAACCAAACAGACATCCATTCACCAACAGTGGAATCCCTACACAGCACAACAGGATGCCTGAGAGATCCAGGCAGCTATACATTTGAAGGTGGGTAGAGTGGATGCCCAGGAAGCAGTGGAAATAAGGGAGCAGTCCCCTCCTCCTCCCCAGTGGCAGTGATCCAGGATGCAGATCCTCACATAGAGGCCCGTACAACTGTGAGTGGAAGCAGGGGCAGCCCAGCCCATGTGTGAATGCTTGTGGAGTGGTGGCAGGCCCACCCACATGAATGCTCCCCACCAAGTGGTGGCAGCACAAACTATGTGAGTGCAACCTGACCAGAAAGCATGGCAGCCTGGCCTTTGTGAAGTTGCCCCACTGGGCAGTGGCACAACACAAGCAAGCAAAAGTGCCCCATAAGAGTGATGGCCACACCTGCATGAGCATGACCCCTCACTGAGCATGGTGGCCCAGCCGGCATGAACACAGAGCAGCCAAGTGGCACAGCTGTGACCACATGGGGTAAGAACAGGAGAAACAGCTTCTGCTCCCCACAATGGTGGCAGACAGAATCTGTGACCAGAAGCAAAAGGAACCACAGCAGAACAAGTGGCCCAGCCCCCAGTGGTGGCAACCCCAACACCAGCTGCACCAGCAGCAGGTGCTGTATACAAGTCCCTAGATCCCCAGACAATCCAGGAATAGCAGCAGAGATGGTGCTCAGGCCAGCAGCACCTGAGCCCACAGAGAGCCAGTGGAGGAACATGGGACCAAAGTAACCAAAGTGGTACCCAAATAAGAAAAGGTGATTACTACCACAGATGTGCCAAAAGAGGGTCAGTTCATCAAACACCATGAAGAACTACAGTAACAATGCAGAATAGAAGGGAAAGGACAATTCTCCAGAAACCAAACCAGAAGTCACAGAAGACTATAATCTAACTGACAGAGAAATAAAAATAGCTATCACAAAGAAACTCAGTGAGTTACAAGAAAACTCAGGAAGACAGTTCATAAAATTAATGAAGAGAAGGAACAGTTTACCAGAGATTGAAGCTCTAAAGAAACAAGACAGAAATTCTGAATATGAAGAATACAATTAGTGAGATAAAAAATAATGGAGAAAGCACAAAAAATAGACTAGAACTTATGGAGGAGAGGAAGTGACCTCAAGGATAGAAACCTAGAAATGCTTCAGGTGGAGGAGAGAGAACTAAGGTTTTAAAGAAATGAAGAAATTCTTCAAGAAATATCAAACAATAAGGAAAATCAATATAAGGATTATAGGCATCCCAGGGGGAAAGGAGTGGGAGAAAGGAGCAGAGAGCTTGTTCACAGAAATAATAGCTGAGGGGCTGGCCCAACAGCACAGTGGCCAAGTTCACACGTTCCACTTTGGTGGCCCAGGGTTCATCCGTTTCGATCCTGGGTGCAGACCTATACACCACTTGTCAAGCCATGCTGTGGCAGGCGTCCCACATATAAAAAGTAGAGGAAGACGGGCACAGACGTTAGCTCAGGACCAGTTTCCCTCAGCAAAAAGAGGAGGATTGGCAGCAGATGTTAGCTAAGGGCTAATCTTCCTCAAAATTAAATTATTTAATTAATTTTAAAAAAGGAAATAATAGCCGAGAACTTCCCAAACTTAGGGAAGGAACTCAACATCCAAGTACATGAAGCTAACAGAACTTCTAATTACATCAATGCAAAAAGACTTACTCTAAGGCATATAATATTAAAACTGTCAAAACTCAATGATAAAGAAAAAATGTTAAGGGCAGTTTAGAGAAAAGAAAATAACCTGCGAAGGAACCCCATGAGGTTTTCAGCAGACTTCTCATCAGAGAAGTTACAGGCTAGGAGAGAATGGAATGATATATTCAAATTACTGAAAGACAAAAACTATCATCCAAGAATACTCTACCCAGCAAAATTATCCTTCAGAAATGACAGAGAAATAAAAGCTTTCCCAGACAAACAAAAGCTGACAGAGCTCGTCACCACTAGCCCTGCCTTACAAGAAATGATGAAAGGAGCCTTCCTACCTGAAACAAAAAGGCAATAGTTTACCAAGCTTTGAGCAAGGACATATGTAGACAGACAAAATCAGAGAATTGCAGCTCTCTATCAGAATAGGTTAGCAAACAATTAAAACATAAAAGATAAAGAAAGCAACAAAAATAACTATAAACACTTCAATTTAGTCACAAACTGACGATGCAAAGAAGAATAATTTGTGATAACAAAAACATAGAAAGGGAAGAGGAGAAGGATGGAACCTGCTTAGGCTAATGGATAAGAGGCTATCAGAAAATGGACTATCTCATTTATGAGATCTTTCATACAAACCTCATGGTAACCACAATACAAAAATCAGAGCAGAGTCACAAATTATAAATACAGAGAAAATTGAGAAAACCATCACGGAAAATCACCAAATGGAAATGGCAGTTAGAAATACAAGGGAAAAGGAGCAATGAAAATACAGAGAAACTAGAAAACAAGAGATGATGTGTCACTATTAGGACCTCATATATCAATAATCACTCTAAATGTAAATGAAGTGAATTCACCAATCAAAAGACACAGAGTGGCTAGATGGATTAAAAAACAAAACTCAACAATATGCTACCTCCAGGAAACACATCTCAGCTCTAAAGACAAACAGAGGCTCAAAGTGAAAGGATGGAAGGTGATACTCCAAGAAAATGGTAAGCAAAAGAAAGTGGATGTAGCCATACTTATATCAGACAAAGCAGACTTCAGGATAAAAAGATAATGGAGACAAAGATGGGCATCATATAATGATAAAAGGGACATTCCACCAAGAAGACATAACACCTATTAACATATATGCACCAACACAAGAGCACCAAAGTACATAAAGCAACTACTTACAGACCTAAAGGGAGAAACTGACGGTAACACAATAATAGTAGGGGACCTCAACACCCCACTTATATCAATGGATAGATCATTCAGACAGAAAGTCAACAAGGAAATATTGGAATTAAATGAAAAACTAGACAGATGGGCTTAATAGATATATATAGAACACTCCATCCAAAAATAGCAGAATGCACATTCTTCTCAAGTGCACATGGAAGGTTCTCAAAGATAGAGCATATGTTGGGAAACAAGGCAAGCCTCAATAAATTTAAGAAGAAGGAAATGATATCAAACATCTTTTCTAACCACAATGCCATGAAACTAGAAATCAGCTATAAGAAAAAAGCTGGGATAGTCACAAACATGTGAAGCTAAACAACATGCTACTAAACAACCATTGGATCAATGAAGAAGTCAAAGGAGAAATGAAAAAATATCGAGCAACAAATGAAAATGAAAACATAACATGCCAACTCTTATGGAATGCAACAAAAGTGGTACTAAGAGAGAAATTTATAGCAATTCTGGCCTACCTCAACATACAAGAAAAACTCAAATAAGTAACCTTAAACTACACCTAAAAGAACTAGAAAAAGAACAAAGCCCAAAGTCTGTAGAAAAATGGAAATAAAAATTTGAGCAGAAACAAATGAAATAGAGACTTAAAAAAACAGTAGAAAGGAGCAACAAAACTAAGAGCTGGTTATTTCTTAAGATAAACAAAATTGACAAACCTTTAGCCAGACTAGGAAAAAAGAGAGAAGACTCAAATAAATAAAATTAGAAATGAAAGAGGAGAAAGTACAATGGATACCAGAGAAATACAAAGGACTATAAGAGAATACCGTGAGAAGCTATATGCCAACAAATTGGATAACCTAGAAGAAATGTCTGAATTCTTAGAATCATAAAACCTCCCAAAACTGAATCAAGAAGAAATAGAGAATATGAATAGACCAATCACAAGTAAAGAGATTAAAACAGTAATCAAAAACCTCCCAAAAAGCAAAAGTCCAGGACCAGATGGCTTGTCTGGTGAATTCTACAAAATATTCAAAGAAGATTTAATACCCATCCTTCTCAAACTACTCCAAAATATTAAAGAAAATGGGATGCTGCCTACCTCATTCTACAAGGCCAACATTACCCTGACATCAAAACTAGACAAGGACAACACAAAACAGGAAAACTATAGGCCGATGTTCCTGATGAACATAGATGCAAAAATCCTCAACAAACTATTAGCAAATTGAATACAACAATACAATAAAAGGATCATACACCATAATCACGTGGTATTTATTCCAGGATGTAGGGAAGGTTCAACATCTGCAAATCAATCAGTATGATACACCACATTTAAAAAATGAGGAATAAAAATCACATGGTCATCTTAATAGACACAGAGAAAACATTTGAGAAGATAAAACATCCATTTATGATAAAAATTCTCAACAAAATGGGTAAAGAAGGAAAGTGCCTCAACATGGTAGAGGCCATATATGACAAACCCACAGCCAACATCATACTCAATGGGGAAAAACTGAAAGCCATCCCTCTGAGTACAGGAACAAGACAAGGGTATCCACTCCCACCACTCTTATTCAACATAGTACTGGAAGTTTTGGCCAGAGCAATTAGGAAATTAGAAGAAATTAAAGGATTCATATTGGAAAGAAATAAGTGAAACTGTCACTATTGGTAGATGACGTGATTCTATATATAGAAAACCCTAATGAATCCACCAGAAAACTATTAGAAAAAATGAAGAATGACAGGAAAGTTGTAGGGTACAGAATCAACATACAAAAATCAGTTGCATTTCTTTACACTAATATTGAACTAGCAGAAAGATAAGTCAAGAACACAATCTCAGTTACCATTGCAAAAAAAAAGGAATAAAATATCTAGGAATAAATTAAGCCAAGGAGGTAAAAGACCTATACACTGAAAACTATGATACTATTATATTGTTATAAGGAAAAATATGAAGACATAAAGAAATGAAAAGATATTCCATGCTAATGGAGTCAAAGAATAAACAGTTAAAATGTTCATATTACCTAAAGCAATCTATGGATTCAGTGAAATCTCAGCCAGAATCCCAATGACGTTCTCCATGGAAATAGAACAAAGAATCCTAAAATTTGTATGGAACAACAAAATATCCCGAAAAGCCAAAGCAATCCTGAGAAAAAGAACAAAGCTGGAGGTATCAGAATCCAGACTTCAAAATATACTACAAAGCTATAGTAATCAAAACAGCATGGCACTGGCAGAAAACCAGACACCCAGATCAGTGGAACAGAATTGAGAGCCCAGAAATAAACTACACATCTGTGGACAGCTAATCTTCTACAAAGGAGACAAAGACATGCAATGGAGAAAGGAAAGTCTCTTCAATAAATGGTGTTGGGAAAACTGGACAGCCTCATGCAAAAGAATGAAAGGAGACCATTATCTCACACCATCCACAAAAATCAACTCAAAATAGATTAAAGACTTGAAAGTAAGATGTGAAACCATAAAACTCCTAGAAGAAAATATAGGCAGGACACTCTTGGACATCAGTCTTAGCAGCATCTTTTTGAATACCATGTCTACTAGGCAAGGGAAACAAAAGAAAAGATAAATAAATGGGACTACATCAGATTAAAAACCTTCTGCAGACCAAAGGAAATCATGAACAAAACAAAGAGACAACCCACCAAAAAGGAGAAAATATTTGCAAATCATATATTCACCAAGGGTTTAAATTCCAAAATATATAAAGAACTCATACAACTCAACAACAAAAACACAACAGATCAAAAAATGGGCAGGTGATATGAATAGACATTTTTTTTTCTGCTTTTTCTCCCCAACCCCCCCCCCCCAGTAGATAGTTGTGTATTTTAGTTGTGGGCCCTTCTAGTTGTGGCATGTGGGATGCTGCCTCACCATGGCCTGACGAGTGGTGCCGTGTCCGTGCCCAGGATCGGAACCAGTGAAACTCTGGGCCACCAAAGCGGAGCGCGTGAACTTAACCACTTGGCCACGGGGCTGGCACCTGAATAGACAGTTTTACAAAAGAAGATATACAGATGGCCAACAGGCACATAAAAGATGTTCAACGTCACTAATTATTAGGGAAATGCAAATCAAACTTACAATGAGATTTTACCTTACACTTATTAGAATGGCTAAAATTAACAAGACAGGAAATAACAAATGTTGGAGAGGATGTGGAAGAAAGGGAAACTCTATACACTGCTGGTGGGATTGCAATTGGTGCAGGTGCTATGGAAAACATTATGGAGATTTCCCAACAATTAAAAATAGAAATACCATATGATCGAGCCAACCCACTACTGGGTATTTACCCAAAGAACTTGAAATCAACAATTCAAAGAGATTTATGCATCCCTGTCTTCATTGCAGCATTACTCACAATCACCAAGATGTGGAATCAACACAAGTGCTCATCAATGGATTAATGGATAAGGAAAATGAGGTATATATATATATATATATACACAACAGAATACTACTCAGCTATAAAAAAAGACAAAATCATGCCACTTCCCACAACATAGACGAACCTTGAGAGTATTATGCTGAGTGAAATAAACCAGGCAGAGTAGGACAAACATCTGATTTCACTCATATATGGAAGATAAACACATGGATAAAGAGAACAGATTAATGGTTACCAGAAGGAAAGGGGGTGAGAGGAGGGTGAAAGGGGCAAAGGGCACATATGTATGGTGATAGATAAAAAGTAGACCACTGATGGTGAACATGATGCAGTCTATACAGAAACTGATATATAATAATGTATACCTGAAATTTACAGTTATAAGCTAATATGACCTCAATTAAATAAATAAAACAAAATAAAATACACAAAATGGGAATACCTAAAGGAAAAGAATGACAGAAAGAAACAGAAGAAATAAGTTACAATCACTGAAATTTCCTAAAATTAATAATAGATGACAACTGTAGATCTAGGAAGCTAGAAAACACTAAACATAAAAAACACTAAAAATGCACACCCAAGTACACTGTATTCATTTAGACAAAGATCAAAGACAAAGTAAATACATTGAAAGATGCCAGAGGAGAAAGCAGATCTCAGTTATAGAAAAACAAAGATTAGATTCAATCAGACTTCTTTTCAGAAACCATAGAACCAAAAACAGAGTGGAGTAAAATATTTAAACCTTTAAAATTAAAAAACCACTCTCCTAGAATTCTGTGTCGAGCAAAATTATCCTTCGAAAGTAAAGAAAAAATAAGAAATTTCTGAGACAAAAACAGAGGGAGTTTGTCTTTAGTACATGTACTGTTAATAAAATGTTCAAAAATTCATCAGAAAGAATGTAAATGATAAAGGTGGAGGATCAGAAAAGGAATAAATGAAAGTAAATTATCTTTGATATTTCTTATTAATATAACTCAAGACACTTTTTTAAAAATAGTAGCAACAATGTATTTGGTAATGAAAAGCTTATGGATGACTGAAATAAACAATGATGTCAGGAAGGTCATGGCCTTCTCTTTATTAAATAATTTTTTTAATTTAAAAATGTTAAATTTATATACAATAAAATTCACACTTTTTGGGGTACAGTTCTTTGAGTTTTGACAAATGCATGCAGTTGTGTTACCTCCACCATGAGCCAGGTACAGACCATTCTCCCCTCTCCAGAGCCCTGGGCTTCCCCTTTGTAGGTGCACCCTCCCCCACCCCTGACCCCTCGCCCCCACTAAGCTGGTCTCCTCCCTATGGGTTTGCCTTTTCCAGGATGTCAGAGAAATGGAATTGTACAGTATGGAGGCTTCCGGGTCTGGCTTCCTTCACTTAGCATCTTGAGATTCGTCTGCATTCCTCTCCATCGCTGACCAGTATTCCATGGAGTGTGGCTGAACCACACTTCCTTTGTTAGTCATCAACTGAAGGATGTGGGGATTGTTTCCGGTTTGGGGCAACTGTGAATGAAATTGCTGTAAACCTTCACTTTTAGGCTTTTTTGTGAACATAAGTTTTCATTTTGCTGGGGTGAATAAAGTCTTAGGAGTGGGACTGCTGGGTCATATGGTAGGTGTGTGTTTAACTTAGAAGAAATGGCCCAACTGTTTTCCAGAGAAGCTCGGCCGTTTTGCGCTCCCCCAGCAGGGTGCGAGTTCCACTTGCTCCTCATCGCCCGCAGCACTTGTACTGTCAGGTTTTATTTTTTTAATTGAGGTTATGATAGTTTACAACATAGTGAAATTTCGGTGGTATATTATTTATCAGTCACCATATAGGTGCACCCCCTCACCCTTTGTGCCCTCCCCCCACCCCCTTCACCCTGGTAACCACTAAATAGTTCTCTTTGTCCATGTGTTTATCTTCCACATATGAGTGAAATCACACAGTGTCTGTCTTTCTCTGGCTTATTTCACTTAAAATAATACCCTCAAGGTCCATCCATGTTGCTGCAAATGGGATGAGTCTGTCATTTTTTATGGCTGAGTAGTATTCCATTCCATATATATACACCGTATCTTCTTTACCCAATCATCAGTTGATGGGCACTAGGTTGCTTCCACATCTTGGCTATTGTGAATAATGCTGCAGTGAACATAGGGGTGCACATGTCTCTTTGAATTGTTGATTTCAGGTTCTTTGCATAAATAGCCAGTAGTGGGATAGCTGGCTCATATGGTAGTTCTATTTTCAGTTTTTTGAGAAATCTCCATACTGTTTTCCATAGTGGCTGCACCAATTTGCACTCCTGCCAGCAGTGTATGAGGCTTCTCTTTTCTCCACACCCTCTCCAACATTTTTTATTTTTTGTGTTGGTGATTATAGCCATTCTCACAAGTGTAAGGTGATATCTTAGTGTAGTTTTGATTTGCATTTTCCCTAAATGCAACCAAGGTGTCAGGACCGCATACAGTGTGTAGGGCAATGGCCCATCACAGTTTGTGAGCCCCTTTATTCAATATATGTCCTGAACATGAAATGAGTGTCCACAAAGGAGAATGTCATTAATGTAATGTCATACCTGGGACCCTGGCACAAGGTAGATGCAGTTCAGATTTAAGAACAGGCCAAATTCAGCTGCTCAAAGTAGAAACCCTGGGGACAATCACTCCTTCCTAAGCAGGTTTCTTACAACAGTGTTCAGTCCTTGAAGGCTCTGTTCGGTTCGCACTGGGCCATGTTAGCTAATTGAACTAAGGGGTAGGGACCATGGAGCCCCATTTTGGGAAGCCAGTTTGGAAGGAGTGAAGACTTGATTTAACTGAATTTTAATTTATGAATTATGGATTCAGAGCTTTCCTGCTCATGGTGGGATATTTTGGGACAATGGGTCCTGGCTGGGAGGCCTGGCAAAGAGTTCTGCTGGTTAAGGTGAAGTATAGCAATCTGGCCTCTGCGTTATACTCAGTAACTTCCCTGAGATCACGGGTCCTTTGCTTAAATTTACTGAGACCCCAGCCAGGTGTAACTGTAATTTGAGACCCAGCATTGAGTAACTGCGTGAAGTGTTGTGAATTATTGCATCACAGGAGATGGGAACATGATTCAAAACCTATGTTTTGGAGGCTCAAAAGCCAAGGAGCACTCTTTTATCATTGTTGTTGTGAAAATTCTTTTAGTGTATTTTGGATTTCCATTTGGGTCACATTGTGGACCTGCTTTCAGTACCTTTTTCCTCTTGCTCCCTCTCTGCTGTTCTTCCCTGTTCTGTATTTCAGGTCACTGGATATACTTTGGGGCATGAGGTGTCCTCTGTACCCTGGTATTTATACATTGTTCTTCCAGAGGGCCTCACATCAGTGCCGTCAGAGTTATGATCCTCCAGCACAACAACCAGTTGGTTCATAAAGTTTAAAGACTGCAGGCTTAAATCCAGTTTGCTTAATCCCTTGGCTGTGTCACACAGGTGCCATAACTGTTGTCCCCTATGCTGCCAAAGGTCAGGGTCTTTGTGGCAGTAGAGGCAGGGGCAGCAGCAGAGGCACTGAAGGGGCCTGGTGAGCCCTCTGGTGTTAGGAGTGTGGACACCACACTCCGTCTACTGGCTGCCTTTCCCTGTCTCTTCTCTTTCCTCTGCAATAACTGCTCTTTAAGGAGTGACCATCTGATGGGCTCAACTCATTCACAAGGCAGTTATTCCGCTAACCCCCAAGACACACCCCAAATATGAGGACAAACACAGCCTCAGTCACACTTTCATTCTAAACACACAGTTTCCACCAAAGACACTGACCCAGAACCACTGTAATGACGGCCCATTCTCATCCTCCTGCTCCCAAAGGACAAGGAATTATGGAAACTGCCAACTCAGAGTCCTCTGTACACAGAACCCAGGCTTGGTGGGGTCAACAGTGCAACACAGGGCAGCACGGCGCACAGGAGGAGCTGCCCAGCAAGCAGCAGCCCACAGTGCAGGAGCCTCCAGGCTTTCTCATCAGCCTGTCCAGGTAAGAAGGCCCAGGGGAAAAGGGAGGGGGAGGCTTCAGTTTTCCATAGTTAAATATGTAGATCCCTAAGACATTACAAGAACAAAGAAGGGTAAGAAAAATAGGCATTTGCACGGGCGTGTTTTTACGTAAAGAAACACCAACAGGATGGTGAAGCAGTGATCAAAACTGGTCATGAGAGGGAGGTTGGAGTCAGAGCAGAGGAGTGGGGCAGGACTTGCAGGCGGGGAGTCTCTTTAAGTGAATTTCCTCTCTTAGGAATTGTTTTAACCTTCACATGCATTATTCATTTAACATAAGGAGAGAAATTTATACACACATATTTTCCTAGGCTTAATCATTATTTTTACTTAACTTTTGCTTCTTAAAATTAAATTTTACTTTTCTACATAGGAAACCACTCCAAGACTTAATCCTTTAAACACCTTCCTATGACTCCCATGACCAGTGGAGATCACAGGGTGACAGAAGCTGTGGCAGAGCCACCAGGGACCATTTAGGGCAGATGACCTACAATTCCCAGTGAGGCCTGAGAAAAGGGACTTCCATGCTTGTGCATCGCCCCACCCACCTGTCCCAGTGGCTCCCCTGATTGGACAGTTTCTACATGCCACGCCCCCTCAACCCTGAGTGGCAGTGAGCAGGAAGAGGCCTGGCTCAGCTGAACCAGCTTCAGCCAGTGGGTCCTGACCTGTCACCACCTGAATTATTTACATTTAAAGAGAATTTTTTCCAGGCCTGGGTCTGACCCTGTTGTTTACCCCACCTCTTTATGAATGCGTGGTAACAGGTGTGACGGGGAATTCCTGATTCAGTTTCAAGAAGGAGCAAGTACAGACAAGAAGGTGGTCCAGGCCAGGGCACACGGGAACAAGCCCCTGTAGGGCTCAGGGGCATGGGGTAAGAGACTGCGATGCCACTCATGGAACCCTAACCCTTGTTTAGAAACGCAGACACTTAAATGTGACCTCACCATCTGTAATAAAGAATGTGGCTCCATTTTGACTTTTTCTCCTTCCCAGCGTTCAGCCTTCCACCCTTCCCCACCCTACCGCTACTCGTTTGGTTCTTAACATAAAGAATCCCAGGACCCGTGGCTCCGGTGGGAAGTAGGAACCTGGCAGCCCTAGCTGGGCGCAGGGACTCTTTTCAGACCGACCACAAGCTGTGAGATGTGTTCATTAAATTCTCGAGTTTATGTTTTACACTGGAAGGACATTTATTTTCGATCACTTTTTGCCTTTGTCCCTAGAGAAGTTCGAAATGTAAATGCCTATAATATCCCTAAGGCAATTGATTCCTAATGTCACTGATATAAGAAAACTAAATTGTTATGTAAATATGGTATGCACCTAGAAACTTTTCCCCCCAGCTTTACTGACATACAATTGACTAATAATAGTGTCTATATTTAAACATTTCAACCTGATGACTTGATATGTGTAAACTAGGACAGTGGATTAAGCATTTTCATCACAGACACACAAAGTAAGTATGTCAGGTGATGGATGTGTTAATTAACCTGGAAATTCTAAGAAGCCTAAGAGAGTGGATTGTGAAACTCTTTCTACATTGCAAAGCTCTTAATGCATTTATTTACATAAATGAACAGCTTTATTGAGATATAATCTATGCACAGTCATGCCCCACATAATGAAGTTTAGGTCAACGACTGGCTTACACCACAGTGGTCCCATAAGATTAGTACCATAGTACTAATCCATACTACACAAGTCCTAATTCCCTCTTATTTTCCCATTATTGCTCTTGGTGTCATATCTGACATATTTTTGCCAAATCCAATGTCAGGAGTTTTTTCTATGTTTTATATACTTTTGTTATACTTTTACTCTCATCTTTAATTCTTTGGTAAGTCATTGTATGTTGTGTGTTTTAAGGATATAATCTCCTTCTTTTGCCTATGGCTGTCCAGTTGGCCCATCACTAATTTATGAAAAGAATATTCTTTCCTCACTTTGGGGACCTTTGTCAAAGATCAGTTGACCATAAATGTGGGGGTTTACTTCTCAAATCTCAATCTTCCACAAATTTCTATGTCTATCCCTGTGTCAGTACCACACTATCTGGATTACTTTTGTTTTGAAACCCAGAAATGGTAGTCCTGTTACTTTGTGTTTCTTTTTCCAGATTGGTTTGGCTATTCTGGTTCCCTTGCAATTCCATAGAATTTATGAAACAGGTCGCAAGTTTCTACGAAGTATACAGCTGAGATTATGATAGGATTGCCTGGAATCTCCAGATGACTGTGTGCAGCCGTGCCAGCTCAACAATGTTAAGTCCTGAAAATCATGAAACTAGGATATTTTCCCATTTATTTATACATTTCCTAATTTCTTTTGACCATGTTTTGTAGTTTTCAGTGCATCATTTTGGGCTTTGGGTTTAGTTTGTTGTTCTTTTTCTAGTTCCCTTGTTAACTTGGTATCTTTTTTTAATACAGATGTTTATTGCTATAAACTTCTCTCTTATGACCCCATATGCTGCATACAAGTGTCCCTGTATTTTTCTTCCTGGCGTCTTTGGGTTTCCCTAGAAAGTCAATCTTAAGTAGTCTGTGTCTTGCAATCCTGTTTTAACCCAGTTTTTATACTGGAGCCCTGTTGATATGTGGGAAGGTATTAGGATGGGAAAATGGTCTTCTTGCTATGACTAAACCTGTAAAGTTTTTATGGGACAGAATCCCTGAGCTATGAACTTGAGAACAAATTCTTAGCATTTATTCCTCCCCTTTTGTCAGACAGAAATCCTGAAGGGCCTGGGAGTTGTCTGACTGCTCTTTCCCCAATCAGATAAGGTTTTGTCAAATTAGATCTGAGGGATGGCCTAAGTTACAGAGCACAGAATGTTGTGTGTTACATAAAAATGTTTTCTCACCATTTCCTGCATGAAGCATAAGACCATTTTTTCCAGTTTTCACAATAAGAACTTCCTTGGGCTCTGGTGGAAAACGACATACATTTGGGGGGTTCCCTAAGACTGGAGTCCCTAAAACTTTTTTTTTAAAGACTTTATTTTTTTTCCTTTTTCTCCCCAAAGCCCCCCGGTACATAGTTGCATATTCTCCGCTGTGGGTCCCTCTAGTTGTGGCATGTGGGACGCTGCCTCAGCGTGGTTTGATGAGCAGTGCCATGTCCGCGCCCAGGATTCGAACCAACGAAACACTGGGCCGCCTGCAGCGGAGCGCACGAACCTAACCACTCTGCAACGGGGCCAGCCCCCAGCTTCCCTTTTTGCCTTGGGTCGTGAATGCAGGACCCCTCAAGTTAGGTAACCAGAGGCCTCGTCATTGAAGAGATGGGTACTTACAGCATAGAGCCAAAAATGGCACTTCTGGCATATCACCCTACAGGAGGGAGTGTGTTCCCCTCTTCTCTGATTGATGTAGTACATTCTGGAGGAGGGCCCCTCCTTTTTAGACACATTGGCCACTTTGGCAGTGACTTAGGAGCACATGAATGACCCGGGAGTTCTTATACTTTATGCACAGTGTGCTCCACCGCACCTGATGGGGTCCACTATGGAGCTGTGGATCAGAGCAAACAGGCCCTCCCTGATCACAGACTGGATCGGATGGATTAGTCAAAGGCCAGGTAATTGTGCCAGCTATAGAGAATCCCCTGGCCAAGAATCAGACTCATCTGCACAATTTTATAGATTCTTTGCCCACTGCCACTGATCTAGCTGTCTCATCCCACCAGTAGCAACACCTCCTTACCCAAGGTCACGTCCTGTGCCATCAAGAACTCTGGGATAGCTTGCCTCACATACCCAAGTACAAATCAAATCCTTGCTCTGCACACGTTACACCTCAGTCTGCAGGGGCTTATTTCATTGCTCAGGGTGATAAATTCACTCAGATTTCTGAGACACATACTGCCATCTCAGACCTAATGGCATTAATCTTGGCCCAGGGGCCCCTGTAACACAAAATCTTTAAGAGGTCTCTAACCTAAAGATATAGGCAAAATTTGAAGGACTCCCCCTCCTACTATGGAGAACTTAGTCAGTGACCAATGCACTTGGTGTGAAAAAAACGTGTCACGGGTAATATAATCCATGCGTGTTAAGTTCAGGTGGAGGAGGGGTCCCTACAGCTGATGGCAGATGGACTTTGTCGGGCTGCGCACCCCCTCTGCTGGGCTGCTTGCTACGCTCAGACTATGGTAGGACCTTTTATAGACAAATTACTCCTGTAATTTCTGAAGCCAGAATCAAGGACTCACCAAGACACTGGAAATTATTGATATTACCAACTAATGTCTCAAAATATAAAACGATGGGCTCTTGAGAAAGGCATTCAATGGATCTTGTACCTCTCACGACCCAGGCTGCAGCGCTCTTAGGATGGCTGAGGCTTACTTAGACAAACCTTGCTCTCTTCTAAATAGATGTTCCTGCTGTTGGAGTTACATTCAATCCCCAGACTGTGGGGCTTATGACTTTGTTCTGATCATCAGAGTTACTGGCTCCTTGTGAGTAGAGCCTTTCTATACTAGACATGAATGTCAGAACGGTCACTCCTACAGGTCTTTGGTTTACTGTAATCGTGCCCCCTGGCCACCACTCTCATATCCCACTCCTGGGTCTTCCTCCTACATCGCCTGTAGTCTGTGCCCTGTGTGTTAGTATTTCATTTTAGGCACCTGCCTTCAAAACCCCTTCCCTCCATTCAGCACAAATGTGCTGTTTTCCTACCATTACCATGCTCCTTGTCATGGGAGTCACTGGTACTGACCTCGGCACACGTGATGTCACTCAACAAACACATCCTAAATGCCAATCAAGAACTGTCCAGAACACTGAAAATACTTGCAACAGACACAGCTAGTGTTTGAGATGTTTTCCCTGAAGGAAAACCCCCTGGCAGCCATGTAGCTGATGACTACTTGGGTTTGGACTATTTATTAACCAGCCAGGGAGAGCTCTGTTCCCTAAAAGTGCTGCTTGCTGCATGTGGGCAGGCTGCACGGGCAGGGGACCATCAAGAACACAACAAATTAACGCTACTAGAATATTTGAAGAGTTTTGGAGCCACACTGACACACTTTCCGGGATCTCTCCAACAGCCTTGGATAACTGGATTCAAATAGTTTCTGAGGCTTTGTGATCCTAATTCTAATTTCTTGTGCTTTCACATGACTTTTCAATTAATATTCCAGTTCATGTAATGAGATAGGTCATTCAGTCAGTAAGCCTCAGGAATGAACTTTAATAAAGACACCGACCTCATTTTTACCATTTGAGTGTTCATCAGCTTTAGGTACCTGCTCACCCTGTCTGGCCCACAGTGTGACAATGGGTAAATAAGTCAGTGTGGTTGACACATGCCCCTTTTCTTTTGGTGCCAATGGTTAGGAGGGTCAAATTTTGAAAGCCTGCAGCCTCTACCCCCACACACATTAAAAGTTCTGGCCATTCTCCCTTGCACAAGCCAACGCAACCTGCTTAGCCTTGCCCTGCTCTCCTGAGAAAGTACCTGTGAGTATTAAACATGTTTCTATTAACTTGATGCCTCTGGCAACATAGTCTTTGCATCCAATCCTATTTTAGGTAAGGTGTTAATCCTGCCCCCAAAAGGGCAATGATAAAACAGAAGTAACCAATGGAAAGTGTCTTTTGGGTGACAGGTATTCAGGGTAGGGAATTTCTTTTTTTAATTTTATTTTTCCTTTTTCCTCCCCAAAGCCTCCCAGCACATAGTTGTGTATTTTCAGTTGTGGCTCCTCCTAGTTGTGGCATGTGGGACGCTGCCTCAGCATGGCCTGATGGGCAGTGCCACGTCCGTGCCCAGGATCCAAACCGGTGAAACCCTGGGCCGCTGAAGTAGAGCAGGTGAACTTAACCACTGGGCCACGAGGCCGGCCCCAGGTTAGGGAATTTAGGGAATTTTTATGACATGAGGAAATGAACTCCGAATACAGAGAGATTCCAGTATGATAATGTTTTTAGATGCATTAGTCACAAGAGAAAAACTAGACCACCTACGTGGCTCTAGTAGAATCAACAAATGAAAATAGAATAGTGTCACAAGGGAAAATACAGCAATGGAAGTGAATGGATGGTTTCTGTTCTGATATGTAAAGAGCTCTGAGTGATCATCTGATCTTCACAACAAGAAAAAACAGAACAGCCTGAAAAGCAACACCTCTTCTTAGAACCAAGAGAGATTTGAGATTCAGGGCAAACCAACGCTCCCCAAATGCGAGACCAGCAAATACAGAGTATTACCACTAACCTGCACAAAAACCACAGGAGCCAGCAACCTCTAGGAACACATCGACTGTTCTGGATGAATTTCCTGGAGACCCAGCTTAGACTAGCTTGAGATTCAAAAGTTTTAGGGACTCCATGTGCTGGCCCCGTGGTCAAGTGGTTAAGTTCGCGTGCTCCGCTGCAGGCGGCCCAGTGTTTCGTTGGTTCGAATCCTGGGCGCGGACATGGCACTGCTCATCAAACCACGCTGAGGCAGCGTCCCACATGCCACAACTGGAAGGACCCACAACAAAGAATATACAACTATGTACGAGGGGGCTTTGGGGAGAAAAAGGAAAAAAAATCTTTAAAAAAAAAGAAAAAAAAAAAAAGGGAAGCTGGCTGTGGAGGATCATCCGCTCAGGCCCTGGGACAGCATCCATTTACAAAAAGACTCCATTAGTGGCTTCTCTAATTGTGTGCAGCACTGGATGAGAAGTTTCTGGTAGAATGCCTTGGGCAATTGATGTCCACTGTGGGAGGTCTGGAGACTCTTGGACGCATACTGGGAGGCTGCTACAACCTCTATGGGAGAGGGGCATGGGATGGAGACTCGAGTGGAGGGACTTAATCTGAGAAATTCTAGAGCCATTCGTTTCCTCATTCAAAGTCAGTCACTTTTAAGTAGCTGAACAAATAAGCAGAGCTGATAAATCTGGAACAGCTGTTGTTCATAGAATGTGCCCATGACATGGGTTCTATCACTGTTTCTGTGACCCTCTCAGCCCACAGGCCCCTGGCATTGTCTCAGGGGAATTTTCCAAAGTGGGATCTGCATGGATTTCTGAAGATGTCTCCAGATACTCAGGCACAAGTAGGCTTGAGGAGGGAAATGAAGAGCTGGAAATGCTC
Source organism: Equus quagga (assembly GCF_021613505.1). NCBI lineage: Eukaryota > Metazoa > Chordata > Mammalia > Perissodactyla > Equidae > Equus > Equus quagga. The sequence goes on along the minus strand of NC_060280.1, from coordinate 86,834,476 downwards.
TATGGATAATAAGGGAAAGAACTGACGCTGAGGCACACGAATGAGGATGTCCCCAGACAGATCTCACTTGAGAGACGCCTTTTTGTTTCAGAACCACAGTATTTCTACAGACCTGTCCAGGAACCTGATTTAAACTCAAGGACAGAGTCTGGGAGCCCTCTCACTTCACTCCTGTTCTGAGAATGAGCTGAGGGCAGGTGCAGCCCTACGGTGTGTTTCATCCAGTTAAGACAGGGTTGCAAGAAAGGCCTGTTGAGGACTGAGTCCTTCTTCTCAGTCCTGCAATCTTCCCAAGAAGGATGCTGCAGGCTAGAAAGAAGTGCTGAATGCATAAGAATCAAGGGTCAGAAGAGTTTAACATTCTCCTAACATATGAAAGTGATTCCATTATTCATTTTCTATTAACTATATAAATACATAAAATTATGTATACTTCTGAATTTTCACAAATGTATAGTAATCCTGCCACCAAAAAATGGAAAATGTGCCATCATCAAAAAGAACCCTCTTGTGGTGCCCATTTGAACGACACTCCTGCAATACATAAGTTAACATTAAAACAAGGAAGACTGGTAATTAATTTTGTTCTTTATTAAACAATATACACAATGGATTAGGCATATCCAGGAACTGCAATACAAGGACAGTAAGAAAATGCCAACAAACTGTCATTTTTGAATGGCCTCTAAATACAGAAAAACGAATATTTATAAAAAAGTTGAAGAGAAAATATTATTAGTTGATTTAAGGAAAAACCAATACTTAGTAATCTTATATACTGTTGGTGAAGGATGACTTGCAGAATTATCTCACGTCAATATTCATTTCTGAAAGTTCTTAATAGAAATCCACAATCAAATGTTGCACTTTAAGAAAGATGCTTGGTAAACACAATATATTTACAAACTTCATAACAACTCTGTCATGTTTTCTAGAACAGCCTACACAAATTAATTTCCATGAAGCTTTCTCATATGACTTATATTTATATTTCTTTTTGGTGAGAATTTCACATATAATGGTGTAAGACATTTGAAGACTTTCCCATATTGTTTACATTCAGTGCTTTTTTTTTTTTTTTTTGAGGAAGATTAGCCCTGAGGTAACTACTGCCAGTCCTCCTCTTTTTGCTGAGGAAGCCTGGCCCTGAGCTGACATCCGTGCCCATCTTCCTCTACTTTCTACGTGGGACGCCTACCACAGCACGGTGTGCCAAGTGGTGCCATGTCCACACCTGGGATCCAAACTGGCGAACCCCGGGCCACCAAGAAGTGGAACATGCGAACTTAACCGCTGTGCCACCAGACCGGCCCCCATTCAAGACATTTTAATCAACTGACTCTTTATGCCTTCACTAAGAACTGGGATGACAAAAGGCTTTCCCACATTCATTACATATGTTATTTCCTCTAGCGTGCATTCTCCCACATCCTCAAAAGTTTGCATGAAAAATAAAGGTTTTCCCACTTTCCTATCATTCATAGGTTTCTCTCCAGCATGAGTTCTTTCATATCTTCAAAGAGAACTGGGAAAACCAAATGCTTCACTACATTTTGCACATTCATATGGTTTCTATCCAGTATGATTTCTTTTATGTATTTAGAAGCTTTGATGCGAGCTGAAGGCTTTCCCATGTTCTTTACATGCATAGGTTTTCTCTCTAGGGTGACTTCTTTCATGTCTTTGAAGTAATCTGGGATACATGAATGCTTCCTCACATTCCTTATATTTATGAGGACTAGCTCCTGTGTGAATCATGCTGTGTGATCAAAGGCTTGAGGGATCTGTAAAGGCTTTCCCACAATCCTTACATTCATAGGGTTTCTCTCCAGTGTGAGTTCGTTCATATTTTCGAAGATAACTGGAACAAGTGAATGCTTTACTGCATTTTTTACATTCATAGGGTTTCTCTCCAGTATGAGTTCTTTCATGACTTCGAAGAGCATCGGAAGTAGTGAATGCTTTACTGCACTTTTTACATTCATAGGGTTTCTCTCCAGTATGAGTTCTTTCATGACTTCGAAGATAACTGGAAGAAGTGAATGCTTTACTGCATTTTTTGCATTCATAGGGTTTCTCTCCAGTATGAATTCTTTCATGACTTCGAAGATAACTGGAAGTAGTGAATGCTTTACTGCACTTTTTACATTCATAGCGTTTCTCTCTAGTATGAGTTCTTTCATGTTTTCGAAGAGCAGTGGAAGAAGTGAATGCTTTACTGAATTCTTTACATTCATAGGGTTTGTCTCCAGTGTGACTCCTTTCATGTACTTGAAATACACTGAAAGAAATGAATAGTTTCTCACATTTCTTATATTTATAAGGTCCATCTCCAGTGTGAAAAATCATGTGTGATCGAAGCCTTGAGGGAGATATAAAGGCTTTCCCACATTCCTTACATTCATAGGGTTTCTCTCCAGTATGAGGTCTTTCATGCCCTCAAAGAGAACTGGGAAAACAGAATACTTTACTGCATTTTATACATTCATAGAGTTTCTCTCTAGTTTGAATCCTTTCATGTATTTGGAAAACTCGAAGAGAAATAAAAGCATTATCACATTCCTCACATCCAAAGGGTGTCCCTTTTGTGTGAATTCTTTTGTGTTTTTTTAACTTAGTGTGCAAAGGGAAGGCTTTCCCACATTCTCTACATCCATAGGGTTTCTCTCCAGTGTGGCTGCTTTCATGTATCTGAAATGAACTGGGATGAATGAAAACTTTTCCACATTCCCTACATTTATAATGTCTATCTCCAGTGTGAGTGATCATGTGTACTCGAAGGTTTCTAAGAGCAATAAAGCTTTTCCCACATTCCTTGCAGTTATAGGGTTTCTTTCCACTGAGTTGTCTTTCACGCATTCGAAGAGTTCTGGGATGTCTGAATGCTTGACCACAATTTTTACATTCATAGGGTTTCTCTCCAGTGTGACTCCTTTCATGTATTTGGAATGCACTAGGAGAAACAAATACTTTCTTACATTCCTTACATTTATAAGCTCCATCTTCAGTGTGAAAGATCATGTGTGATCGAAGGTTGATGCAAGCAGTAAAGGCTTTCCCACATTCTTCACATTCATAGGGTTTCTCTCCAGTATGAGTTCTTTCATGCCTTTGAAGAACACTGGGAAAAGTGAAAGCTTTCCCACATTCCTTACATTTATATGGCTTTTCTCCATATTCTTGATAGTCATATGGTTTGCATTCAGTAAGACAGCTAATGCAGCATTTCATGGATGAATGATGCATGAAGACTTTTCCACATGGACTATATTTATACGGTATCGCTACAGTAGTTTTCTTCTTCAGATCAAGATTTGGAATATTGCTGAGGTTTTCTCCACATTGACTGCCCTCTTCATTTTCACAGAGTTTCAGTATCATACACTTTCTGTAAAAAATGAGAAGCACATTATTAATGATTCCTTTATTAACGATGTTATATTTGTTATATTTATTATAATTTGCAGGAAAAGTTAAGGTTTTCTGTCTGTCTTGTCTGAATTCTAGGAAAGTGAATATACTGAATGCTCTACAAGAGGATCTCACACTTGCTATTATCCAGTGATATTCACATCCAGGGTTTATTAAAACTGTTTCCAAGTGAATTATTCTGCAAAAGTTGAACCTCTAGATCACATTTTAGAAAGTATATTTGGTGAAAATTTTCTAAGAATAGCTAAAATTGAAGCACAGCTTATTTGTTTTGTTTGCTTCTTTGTAAAATTTCATAACATACGAGGATTCTCACGTGAGACACTGCTTTCTATTCTGAGTGTGACTCACCTTTGTTTTCTCACTTAGTTACTGTACTGATCTTCAACATCATGATCTTCCCACGTTTTTCCTGAAATGCAGACCCAGAAAGTTGATTCCAACTTATTGGACATTGTAGAAAAAACTTTAGATTTGAAGACCATGATGAGCTATGACCATTTCTAGTTTATTTATCTATATCTTCCCTTTCCACATTCTACATCTTGGAACAATGATGATGGATAGGAAAGACTTTTTCTCTCATTGATGCAGTGAAGGAATGTCTGCATTCTTACCTACTGAGACCAAGTTCCAGAAGGTTTCCCACATCACATCTCTGTAGAGTTTCTTCTGTGAAGGATCCAGTAAAGGCCACTCCTCTGGGGTGAAGTTCACAGCCACGTCCTCAATGACCACTGAGTCCTAAAACATCACAAATGTATGTAGAGCAGGATGCATAAGACTGAAAGTACTGGGGAGCTATACGCCAATTCTAGGAAGGTTATGTGTGACTCTGTCATCTCCAAACATTCCATGATGTGATCATCGAAAACTGTTTTTCTGTACACACTTCCTCATCAATTTAACAGCATCATGAACACTTGGAAATTATTTACACATTTTTACTGTGATCACATTTCATATTTCTCTGTAATGGGAGGGTCGGAAGCATGTTTGAAAATGACAGAGATGCCATGCAATGAAACAAATATTAAAATTATGAAACAAAAAAGAAAGAAAACAATATCTGTGAAGCCTAGGACAACACTCTTTTAACAAGGATTAAAATACACATAACGGAAATATCTGAAGGAAAACAAAGACAGAAAGAAAGGGAGGAAACAAGAAGTAATAATCAACAAAATAGCCTAAAGTTAATCATAGCCAGCAAACTGCACATTCCAGAGACTCAGAGAACAGTAAACATGATAAACTCAAGGGCACACTAAAGAATATCACATTCAAACCACAGAGAAATAAAAGACAGAGCATATATTGAAAATGACAAAGAAGACATTTCTGAATACATTCTCTGTCAAGCAAAATTATCCATCAAAAGTAAGGTAAAAATTAAGACTTTCTGAGACAAAATTTGAGCAAATTTGTCATGAGTGCACCCACTTTGAATGAAATGTTCAAAAATTTATCAGAAAGAATGTAAATGATAAATGTAGAGGATTAAAAAAGAAAAAATGAAGGTAAAATATTTTTTATATATTTATAATTAATAGAACAGATAACTTTGTTTAAAATAATATTAGCAAAAATTTATTTGGTAATGAGAAGCTTAAGACAAGTGAAATAAATGACAGCAATGTCACAAGGAACAGGGAAGGGGAAATTGTGAACAGTTTGTTATGAAGTACTTGCATACAATGAAGTTGTATAAAGTTATCTGGCAGAAAATGTGGGTTAGTTACAAATGTGTACTGAAACCTCAAAGGCAACCACTAAAAGAGCTTTTTAAAAAATGTGTAATTGATATGCTAAGAGAAGGGAAACAAAAGAATCAGATAAAATGCTCTATTTCAGGCAGAGAATATGGGAAAAATGTGGAAGACAAAAAAAAAAAAACAAACAAGAGTGATTAAAAAACAGTAACAGAGGTGCTAAATATTAATCCAGCTGTATCAAAAACCACTTTAGGGGCCGGCCTGGTGGTGCAGCGGTTAAGTTTGCACATTCCGCTTCAGCTGCCCGGGGTTCGCCAGTTCAGATCCTAGGTGCGGACATGGCACTGCTTGGCAAGCCATGCTGTGGTACGCATCCCACATATAAAGTAGAGGAAGATAGGCATGGATGTTAGCTCAGGGCTAATCTTCCTCAAAAAAAAAAAAAACACAAAAAAACTTTAATCAACAATGGTCTCAATAAAATTGAAGGATATCATAATATCAGATTTTAAAAAACAAACAATTATATACTGTCTACAAGACACCCATTTTCAATATAAAGACACAGACTGACGTAGTGTAAAGGGATGGAGAGAAATATCTCATGCCAACATAGGTCAAAAGAGAGCTGGCATAGGTATATGAATTATAGACAATGCAGAGATACAAGGGGTATTACATACTGATGAAGAAGTCTGTTCTCCAAGCAGGCACAGCCATCCTTCATGTGTATGTGTATGACAGAGGGCTAGAATACATAAGACAGGAGCTGACAGAATGCAAGCAGAAATAGATGAATCTAGTTCAACAGCTGGAGAATTCAACAACCTCTGGGGAAAAAAGGGACATCTTAACAAATTTCAAAGAACAGAAATCATAGAAAATATGCTCTCACGCCACCTAGGCATTCATATGGAGGTCAATAACAAGATAGTTGGAAACCCGCAAGTATGTGGAGATTCAACAATACATTTCTAAGTAATATGTAAGATGAAAGAAGTCTCAAGAAAATTGAAAACTTATTTTGAACTTAATGAAATGAAATGAAATTACAACATACAAAAGATGCTTGGATGCAGGAAAAGCAGTGCCTAGAGGGAAATTTATGCCAGTGAACAAATATACTGGAAAAACCAGAGATCTACAGTCATTGATATAAGCATCTACCTTAAGAAGCAATACAAGAAAGAGCAAGCAAAGTCCAACGTAAGCACAATAAATGAAATAACCAAAATTAAAAAGGAATCAATGTCATTGTGGGAAATCAATGGAGCAAATTAAAACAAATAAACCTGGTTCTTAGACAAGACTAATAAAATTGATAAACATCTAGTCAAGATAACAAAGAAAAGAGGGAGGACAGATATTACTACTACAAAAAAGGAAAGGAGGGGGAAATGAAAATCAAAAAGGATTTGATAAAATCCAACATTCATTTATGACAAACTAGTAATAGAGCAAAACTTCCACTTCTTGAGATGGAAGACCTTTATGAATCCGTTGCTAAATTCATATCATTTTTTTCCATATGGGATGATTGTCTTGGTGAAACATCTAAAAGAATTCACAACAAGAGAAACAACTCCTAGAATTAATAAAAAAGTACAGCAAGGCTGAAGGATATGTGAGTCAATGCTTTCCTTACAGACCCACACAAATATACTCAAGTGATCTTTGATAAAGAAGGAAAAGCAAAGCAGATGAAAAAGAAATTTTTTAAACAAATAGAAGTGGGAAAATGGATATCCACATGCAAACACGCACACAATGTGTGTAGACATAGGCCATACACCTTTCACAAAAACTAAGTCAAAACATGTCACAGATCTAAAGGTAAAATGCCAAAGGAATAAACTCCTAGAAGATAACAGAGAAAATCTAGATGACTTCAGGTTGCAAGATGAATTTGTAGATACAAAACCGAAACCCAGGGTCTACCAAAAAAAAAACCAAAACAAAAATTTTACTTCATTAAAATTAAAACCTCCTGCTCTCAGAAAGACAGCGTTAAGAGAATAAAAACATAATTTACAGAGTAAGAGATATTCTTTGTAAAACGCTCATCAGATAAATGAATGGTATCAGAAATATCCAAAGAACTCTTAAAACTCAACAGCCAAAGAATAACAACCCAATTAGAAAATCGGGCAAAAGATCTAACAGACAGCTCACTGAAGAAGATATATAGACAGCAAAAGAGCAATATAAAAACATGCTTCACATCAAATGTCATTAGGAAATTACAAACAGGACAACAATGAGGTATCATTCAACACTTATTAAATGGGTGAAGTGCAAAACCCTCAGAGCATCAAATACCGGTAAAGATGCAAAGCTCCAGGTATCCTCACTCTTTGCTGGTGGACACGGAATTTGGTCCACCTACAGCAGAAGACAGGAAGTTTCTTTAAAAACAAAATACACTGTTGCTACCTAGAGTAAGATACCAAAATAAGGCTCTCGGGGATTTTTTCCAAATGAGTTGGAACCTTATGTCCACACAAAACCTACACAGGAATGTTTACAGGCACCTAATTTGTAATTGGCAAGAGAGAGTTTTAAGCAAGATGTCCTTCAAGAGTCAAATACACAAAAATAATCATTGGTGCATCCGTACAATGAAATACTGTGCAGTGATAAAAATAAATGAGGTATCAAGCCATGAAAACACATGGAGGAACCTTAAAAGCCTATTGTCAAGTAAAGAAGCCAACGTGGCAAGACTATGTAGTGCATGTAGTGTATGATTCCAACTACATGACATTCTGGAAAAGACAAAAGCATGAGCCAGTAGCTTTCTACTGGTTGGGAAGAGCTTGGGGGATGGAAGGAGAGATGAATCAGTAAGTAGACTGGGCACTGAGGATTTTCAGGCAAGTGAAACTACACTCCATGATACAGAAATGATAGATCTGTCATTACACATTTATCAAAACTCATACATTGAATAGCATAAAGAGTTAATGCTAATATACACTGTGCATGGCAATGCATCAATATGGGTCAGAAATTGTAACACACAGTAATACAGAAAGTGAAAAAACAGTGCAAACTGCAGGAGCAGAGAAAAGGGTTACGTGGAAACTGTGAATTTTGATCACTTTTTCTGTAAACAAACTGTTCTAAAAAAAACTGGAGTCTTTCAAAAACAAGATGAAGACAGACTCTTTCTAATTCACCCCTGATGAGTGAAACAAGACATTTTTCATTCAACTGATTTCAATAGGACAGAAAGGTGCTCTATGAGCCTGAGACCCATAAGGGAGGTGAAACTTCCATCAAATTCCTTGTAGGAGAGCAGAGCACTGTATCCTCTGAAAAGCGCCATGGTCACTACCAGTAGAGGCAGAACTCCAAGGTGGATGACGAGTGTCCTGGTGAGTCCTTGTATTGTAGACCTAGTAATGTACACACAAGGGTTATGTTGATTTCTCTTTTCATTATCTCTGAGTCAAGAGATTCCCAGAGTTCCCTTACCATAAAGGGTCATCTCCTAGACAATCATCCAAGTGTTTGTGAACATACGCAGATGATCCCAACTTTTTGCCAGTAGTACGATGACTGCCTGCTCTTTGGTTGCCTCTGGTGACACAAGTTTGGTTCTTCATCAGGGATGTCCCAATTAAGGAATGAAGAGCAGCAACTCTCCACTGAGCTCCATCATGTACAAATGTGTAATGTCATCAAAGTCTATGCACTCCCCAGTGCTGTGCGTTCAATTAATCCCCAGGAACCACCCAGGGAACCAAGGTGTCTGGGAGAGGGGTGGCCTCCTCCACCACCCTAGCATTGTTCAATGAACTGAAGAAAGGCGATGCCCCTCAGCAGGTGGCATACGCTGCACGGCCAGGGCTGGGCTCCTTCACATCACAAGTAGGTGTCGGTAGCCAGGCTGAGCTGGCAGGGGACTGTTTCCAGCACCAAAGGCATAACAGGTGCCTTGTCGAGGGTCACATGCTGAGCGCTTCTCAGAGCCTCTATTTTTAACAGATCTCAGTATGAGAGGATGACAGCAGCTCTAATGGCAGACAATGTGGGACACGGGGCAGTTTCTTGCATCAGAAGCCTATGGACAACTTAAGGTCCTCCTCTGGGAGCCTCACATCACTGCCATCAGGGTCAGAGGCCTCCATGACAACTGGTTGCTTTCTAGAGTTTAACGGACCTGGGCTTAAGTCTGGTTTGAAATAATCCCTTTAATGGTCCAAACTCAGACTGTGGTGTTGTCCACTACAACCCAGAGGGTCAGGATCTTTGTTGCAACGCATGCAGGGGTGGCAGCAGCAGCAAAGTGACTTAAGGGTCCTGGTGAGCCCTATGGAATCTCAACACCTACTGGCTGCTTTTTCCTGTCTCTTCTTTCTCTCTGAAATAATTGCTCTTTAAGGAGTGGCTATCTAATGGGTTTACCTCATTCACAGAACATAATCATCCTCATAACCCTACACATCCCCTAATGTCAAGGCAACCCCAGCCTCAGTTTCACCATCACTGTAAACACCCAGATTCTGCCCCAGACATAGCACATGGCCTACAATAAGGATGGTGCCATTATCACACTCCTGCTTCCCAAGGACAAAGAATTATCAAAACTGTGAACTCAGAGTCCTCTGCAATTACAACCCAGGCTTGGTGGGGTCAACAGTACAACACAGGGCAGCACGGTGCACAGGAGGAGCTGCCCAGCATGCAGCAGCCCACAGTGCAGGAGCCTCCAGGCTTTCTCATCAGCCTGTCCAGGTAAGAAGGCCCAGGGGAAAAGGGAGGGCGAGGCTTAAGTGTTCAGAAGTCAAACAGCAAATATGTGGACCCTGGCCACTCATTACAAGAACAAACAGGGAAGAAAATAGGCATTCACACTGGCTTGTTTTTACATAAAGAAGCACTAACAGGATGGTGAAGCAGTGAGCAACACTGGTCATGTGAGGGAGGCTGGAGTCAGAGCAGAGGAGCGGGGCAGGACGAGCAGGCGGGGAGTCTCCTTAAGTGAGTTTCCTCTCTTAGGAAATTTTTAGACCTTTGCATGCACTATCTATTTAAAATAAGAGAAATTCATATACACTATATTTTCTTATGCTTGGTCTTTATTTTTAACTAACTTCTGCTTTATAAAATCAACTTAATTTTAACATCTCTACATAGGAAACCACTCCGATATAATCCTTTAAACACTAATGGATATAAAACAGCAGACGATACAAAATTTACCAATGTTTTTCTAGCAAAAAGGACAAGGGGCATTATAGCCTGTCCCTCCACTATAGTCACACTGGGAATATTTTTAGGAAGGAGTAGCAGATTGTAATGCATAAGGCGTTTGCAATTAAGCCCTGTGATAAACTAGGAACTCCCAGGATTTACATAAGCTTTGACCTGGTTCCTCATATCACTGAAAATAGAAATTCAAGTGCTTCTTCCTCGCATCCATTAAAATAGGAATTCGTTTGCCTTAGGAATAATATAGCCTTTTAAATGTCAAAGCTTTGTAGGAACATGGACACAAAAACTGACCTAAAATTGGAAAACGCACATGACAACTTAGGTACACCCGTCTCACATCATGAGGCTCTCTTGCCTAAATGGACCCAAACTTCTATTAGGTTCAACAATTTTCTTGTCTTACATCATATCTCTCAATCAACTTTATTTTATTTTATTATTTTTTTAACTTTTATTTTTTTAGAGGAAGATTAGCCCTGAGCTAACTGCTGCCAATCCTCCTCTTTTTGCTGAGGAAGGCTGGCCCTGAGCTAACATCCGTGCCCATCTTCCTCTGCTTTACATGTGGGATGCCTGCCACAGCATGGCTTGCCAAGCAGTGCCATGTCCGCACCCGGGATCCAAACCGGTGAACCCCGGGCCGCCGAGAAGCGGAACGTGCACACTTAACCGCTGCACCACCAGGCCAGGCCCTCAACTTACATTTTAAAACCCCAAGTGCTAATGGAAACTAGAATCAAAGGGCAGCAATCTTTAATTCATAAAGGAATCCAAGGACAGAATATTTATTCAAATCAGCTCATAGAAGCAGCCTGCTTGCCTATCGTTCAGAAGGAAAACTCACATTCAGAAAGTTGACCATATTCCCAAACTTGGGGTCTAGACTCTCCTGGTTGAGATGTAACCCCTGGAGTGGGTCAGTCCCTGGTGAAGGAGGGTGGGGACCCCAGAGCAGCCACAGAAATGCACTCTGGGAGCCCCACACACCCTCCCTCTCCTGTGAGCATGGAAGCACTGCCTCCCCCAGGCTCCCATTCTCACATGGGAGGAAACTCTCAGTCAGATTCAGTTTAAGCTTCTGACCCACATGAACTCCAAATTCATGAACGCTTTGTCCACAGGACACAACACCTGATCTTCACAGACTTCCTCACTGTGCACAGATTACACTCTCAGTGCACCTACAGTGTGGGTGCAAAACTCAAACAACGTCTAAAATGTCCAGGCCTAAGAACCACAACCTCAGAAAGGGCATCACTCCTCACCCCATGAGCACGTCCATCCCTAGCTTTCCAGGGCTCTGCAGCTCCTCTCAGGACAAAGGCTCCTTCCATGGGGGTGTGAGCAGTAGGACACCTGCAGGGGGTGGCTCCCCAGGAAGGACAACTGGGCCTTCAAGACCTTCCCTCTGCAGGCCCAGGGGGGCCTTAGCTTGGGTCTCTGACTGTGTTGCTCTGCTCAACACTGGAGCTGCTTTGGAATCTCTTTGTCATTTTAAGCGACATAAACCCAGTGTTTGAATAATCTAACAAAGTCACTTAAACTTTGCTTTTCCATGGAAAACAGGGAAGAAAATGATAAAGTACTTTTAATAGTTCAACTAGAAACCCCCAAATATCTATTACTTTCAGGGAAAAAGTCAGTAAATTATTAGCATTACTGAGCAAGGGGTCGCCATCTGATGTGCGCAAAAGCTGATACCATGGCACATCAGTCTTTGAAAGAAGAAACAGTTGATTGTGCCATCGATTGGCAAGGAGATAGGAGGACAGGAGGACAACACCTTCTCCTTCATCCAGAGCATGGGCTGAGGCTTAAGGGAGCAGGGAGGGCCGGCTGGGATGCAAACACGTGGCAGGGTGAGGTCTGACTGGCAGATCAAAACTTTGTCTTCCGCACAGGCTCCTGGCTGGCCGCCTCCTGTGACAAAGAGCTTTAACGTCCTGCTGTTAAGATGGGGTTAGCGACGGGAGGCCAGCAGGAAAAGCATGTAAACAAGGGTCAAGTTGTCCTGCAGATTTAACTCCTTGCCTTCTCCACTGATAGAGTTTCTAGAGATCTAGAGTCATCCTGCCCTTCCTGGCACAGAGAGGGAGGCACCCTTACAAAGGGACGTTTCTCTTAGAATGTAAATTTCCCTTACAAAAGGGTAACTTCTTCCAGGTTTTCCAGAGCTTTACCTGTGTCTGCTGTTTTTCAAATATCATCACCTCAAAATCATCCTTATGCTATTTTGGGCTGAGAAATTCTGTTCCTGGTCCTGTGGTGACATTATTTCCACGGCAAGAAAACACATCTGAACACTCATGGTTTGTGTGTCTCAGCCCTGGAATTTCCTTTGAAAGCACCCAAAAGTAAGGAACAGACCTCAGAAACTTACTACACACACTCAGGGTCAGAAAGAGGGAAACAAGTATTAACAAATAGAATGTAACACAGGAATATTATATTTTTTTCTGAAATTCACCTGTGTTGCTGGTTTGGAACTATTTATAGCATCTTCCAAGCTCAACTGACTAAATACATTCACTCTTAATGAAAAATGGAGACTTAAGGGAATAAACTTTTTCTAGGTCACAAACCTAGGGAGGGTAGTGCCAATAGGGCAGATCACGCGGGAATGTCTCTCCAGAGGAACCTCCGCCAATATGACTTCCCATAGTATGTGCCCAGAAAGATCCTGGGGAAAGAAGCACAAGGATTTCCTGCAATGTAGTTGCATGTGTTTTTTCTCTGCTTTCCTTTCATGTAAAACATCCACACACAAATAAAATCCTTTAAAAAGAGCCATCCTTGGCTCTGGGGAATAAAGTCAAACTGTTAAAATATTGGGTTTGTTGAAATGCACCAGAGAGGACAAATAGCTGATAATGATGCTGTGAATCAGGAGGGGAACTGGCTTTGGGAACGCTGGGAGGGACCTGAAAATGTAGAGACTTCCTGGCAGTCCTAGGAACAGCTAGGCTAGAGGGATAGGGGCATGGATTTGAGACGCTGCTCCCCAAACACTTGGAAAACTCAGGAGAAAACGGGTGCCCCCTAGGCAGAAAGGAGGCCCTGGGGACCCCACAGAGTACAGCACTTCCTACACACAACCCTGGAAACCGAGTCATGATTGTCCCTGATGACCCTCCCCATGGTGACCAATCTGGGCAGAGGCTGGGCTGCAGGTGCAGAGTGGCTCCAGGGCTGATGTCAATGCGCACAGTGATGGACGGACAACCAGAATCCTGGCTGCCCCACCCCCATGCTGTGGGCTGGAGGGGACTAATGTCTGAGTGGCCCCACCTGTTGTCTCAGGTCTGCAGACTCTGGAGTTGACCATGGGGAGACTGGGTCCCACCCCTGTCGACTTCAACCAGACCCTCCTCCCTGTCTCCTCATCCTGGGGGAGCACACTCACCATTTCTAGGTCTCCTGGGTCCCCCGGAGCCCTTCCTTGAGGTAATCTGCCACATGGACCCTCTCCATCCCCCAAAGGAAGGTTAAACAATCTACCTAATAAGAAGTTTTTGTTCCCAAAGGGAGGTAACCTTGTCTAAAATAATCCCTCTTTTCTGTTTATGACTTCCTTGAGCTGCCTTTAATAACTTTCCCTTTCTGTACCCCTGGAGCTCCTCTCTACTTGCTAGATGGCATGCTGCCTGATTCATGAATCACTCAACAAAGCCAATTAGATCTTTAAAATTTACTCGGCTGAATTTCTTGTTATTTCACAGGTTTGATGGCAGCAACAGGATCCAAAGCAAACTTCTGACAGCATTTGGGACAACGATAAACATAAGAGTGGGACCCATAAACCCCTTGTGAGTACTCTGTCTCACCACTGCTTAGGGCCATGGATAAGTTCCCTCTTGGTTCTGAACTCCACTGTCTGCTTAAAGCTTCCAATCTCATTGGCTTTCCAGTCTATTCTCCATTTTTCTGGAATCACTAGTTGCACATTGGGAACTGCTGATAGTTCAGACCACAATTCCTTGTTTCACTGGAAGCCCCAGCTCTTGGTTCTGCCCCTAGATTTCATATTGGGAACTGCTGGCAGTTTAGTCTGCAATTCCCACTTGTTGGGAATCCTTCCCCAGATTCCATGTTGGCAACTGCCAGTGGCAGCTACAGCTTCTCTTCTGTTCGGCATCAGTCCACAGTCCCTATGTGTTGAGGTCCATTGGTTCAATACATCCCCTAGTCCCAGGAGCCATGTTGGGAATGAATGGTGCACATTGGGCCTTTTTCTGGGCCAATCCACAGTAATATATTTTGGTTACTGCTGGTGTGTTACGGTACATGTTTGTTTGTCTTCTTTCATGTAAATAAAGGCTAGTATTAAAGAGAATCTCAGAGACCAAAAAGCCAAAACAATTGGTCAGCATGGGTGGGGCATTTGAAGGCTGTTAGAGGGCTGCCCACAAAAGTCAAAGGCTCCCATGTCAGGATAAGTCGGTCAAGGAAGGGTTAGATTGAAACTAAGTCACCAAAAACCTCAAGAAGATTTCCACGTAATGAGGTCATTGTGAAACATCACACAATCTCCAACCCAGCGGCACATCCCTTTTGAGCATTTGGTTGTCTCTGAGAGGCCCGAGGGCTTAGCTGAAAGAAATAGAATCCTTAAAATCGAGAGTTAAGTGCACCACCTTCGGGCACACCTGCTTAGTTTATATCTAAGAACTATGGTCAGACCTATAAATCTCCACAAAAATGGCAAAGTCATAATAAGATAGGACATGTCCTGAGAGCTCGGTTTGGTAACCATCAGGTTGGGGGCCCCAACACAAGGCTGGGTAGAAGTGTGGGTTGCACCCCATGTGCAGCTAGATCAGGCTGTACAGAAACGTGGGTGATGCTCCATTTACAGCTAAGGGTCCCATCAAACTGCTGTCAGCTCTCAGGAAATAACAATGGCTACTATGAGGAATGTTCCATTAGACAAGATCATTTAAGAAATGCACTTAAAAACAAAGCTTCAAAGTTCCAAAAATAGATCACTGAATGTTTCATTGCAAAAACTTGATGAAAAATTAAAGATATAAGATGTACCTAAAACAAGACTACATGACCATAAACTAAAGTTCACCAAGTTAATGGCCTGACAGACACCCCCATATCTACCGTCAAAGGAAGGCCCCCACACAGGCCCTTTTCTTATTTTTTTTTTAATGTATTTTTTTTCCTTTTTCTCCCCAAAGCCCCCTGGTACGTAGTTGTATATTCTCAGTTGTGGGTCCTTCTAGTTGTGGCATGTGGGATGCCGCCTCAGCGTGGCTCGGTGAGCAGTGCCATGTCCGCACCCAGGATCCAAACCGACAAAACACTGGGCCACCTGCAGCGGAGCGCGCGAACTTAACCACTCAGCCATGGGGCCGGCCCCTATGGGCCCTTTTTAATGTTGATGGGACTCTGAGGGATTTTTAGCAAATGACTATGGAATTCCCTTAAACAGCCAATAGAAACTACAATTAAAATTAGTGGGAAAATTTCCCAAATTTTGGTAAATACCAGACCTACACACTCTACTCTAAACCCTACTTGGAGCCTGCAGCTGGGATCCTGGGAGAACTGGCAACAGCCGGCTTTGGGTGAGAATTCTTACAGAGCCAGCTCTCCTGGACCACTGGCTGCAGGGCCCAGTCAAGAGAGGGAAATAAGATTTCACTGTCCCTTCCTTTCCACATCCAAACCAACTGGTTATTGATCCTTTCTCTCACAAGAACAGGTAGTGCCTTCTTGCTGTTCTTGTTTTATGTCCTAAAACCTGGTTTGGGTTTCTGCCTGCTGAAGACACCAAGTTGTCACTTCTTTCTTGGGGCTATCTTTGGGAGTGAGTCTAGATCTTTTGAAGATAATGTCTTTGCATGGTCCTTGGGGACACTTCTTGAGTTTGAGCTTTTTCAGTATTGCCAGAAGTATTCACTGCTTGTTGCTGCTTGTCCTGAATGAAACCTGGCAAGATATTCTAATGGACTTAATAACTTTATAACCAGAAATGTGGCCAAACTGCAAGCTGATATGCAGAGCCTGATTGAATTTTTTTTTTCCTTCTCCCCTAAGCGAAATGTACCCAGAGGAGAGAAAAACATTCCAACATTGGTGGATGAGTGTCAGTCCTTTAGCATCCAGGCTACAACCCAATTCTTTGAGGAACAGAGAGCAAGTGTCCTGGCCTCCCCAATCCTTACAGAACTAGAAATGCAGCTCTAGAGGCAGTCAAATTCCTTTAGCAATCCCAAAACCTCTCCTTTCCAACTCAAGGCTTATAAATGATTGGCCTTAGGAGATCAAAGTCCATCTTGGACAAACTGGCATCCGTTCCCCATGCCTCTGAGACGTAAATGTGAAAGTATGAACTCAGGGAGGTCATTCTTACCAGAAGAAAAATGAAAGGGGGAAAGCTCG
This sequence comes from Equus quagga, assembly GCF_021613505.1. Lineage (NCBI taxonomy): Eukaryota > Metazoa > Chordata > Mammalia > Perissodactyla > Equidae > Equus > Equus quagga. Next base: position 86,817,716 of record NC_060280.1, on the reverse strand, counting down.
TTTGAAACTTGGACAAATAAAATCTTTTTAGTGTTTCTCCACAGATATTAGTGAAAGGCTTTAGCCATCTGAGCAGGGAATCTGAACCTATTCCATCTACCAGGAGAACAACTTAGACCCAACTTCTTAATAACCAGTGAATTTTAAATTATCACACCAGTCTCAAGGGTAAAATTTTAAAATGAGAACTGTAAGGTCTCTGTTTATCTTTGTTGGTATGTTTTGTAGATATGTGGTATTTTTCCACCCGTGGGTGGTATCAGCAAAGTTAATTTGTAAGTAGTTCTACTTAACTGACTTAAACAAAGAGCTTAGTATTCACAAAATTCTCAAAAATATAATATAAACTAACCCAAATGTTTTTCAGGTTCACATGATCTGGGAAAATACTCAGTATTAAAACTGGTTTTCAGTTAGTTGATTTAATTAAAATAGACAAGTCTTTAGAGTTAGCAACACTGAATATAATGCAAACATCCAACTATTCTTCCACCTGAGTTTATTAATCAAATGACGTCATGTTATCTCTCACGAAATTTGTCAGCAAGAAGAATTAGTTTAGGATGATGTCTTTTTCTAATGTCTAATGAAGTTTTCTGGGTCATCCAAACACAGTTGTTAATAACAGGCAAATTAAAGAGATGTAAGATAAAATGTCCCAAGTGTCCTTTTTTAATAGTCTCCTGAAATCATTTTGGTAGCCTATAACCTTAAAGTTTTGCTGAGTTCAGTTAAATGAGGAGTTCAGTTAAATTCACTGAATATCCAGATCATTTCCAAATAAGAAAAATACTGAAATATTAATTACTGAATATAGATTTATCCACTTTTTGCTTCCTTCTACAGACGAATTAAAGATATTTGGGTCTGTCAGAATACACGTCTTGTGCCATGCTGAAAAGTCTACTGAGGAAGCACATGTTTCTAGATATCATAAAAAGTATTTACAAGTCTGCTAAGCCACAGAATGCTAATGTAAAAGATAGTTCATAATTGCTTGCTTCTTAGTCTTCACTAGAAATTAAAAATTTCTAAGGGCTAAAAGTTCTAATATATCTAATTAAAACTACTAAAAATAACAAGGAAAAGGAATTTTTTGTGTGGTCAGGGTTGGCTAAGATTGGAATAAATTTAATTAAGTAGCTGAGTTTTAATATCAAAAGTAAGATGCTGCAAAATTAGTATTTGGTTTTCTCGCCGTTAAAAGGACAATGTTTTCTTGAACTGTTGGTCTCATCTTGATAATCAGAAATTAGAAAAGGTTTGTTGCTTTCCTTACTAATTAAACTGCCTACCTAGAAGAAAAACAAATCTTGCATCTTGTCAAAACAATCACCTGTGTTCCATGTGGTCTTCATCAGGTCTTTGTTTACTTAAACCCAGTACTGGATATTAAAAGAGCTACATTTTGCTCACAAGTATGTAAACTTCTGTATTTGCCTTTGAAATCTTTCATGTCACGGTCAAATAGATAATTAAATACTTCGTTTCATAATGATCTGTGATCCTACTTAGGCAAGTATCTAAAACCTTTTGATATTTCTGACAAATTTCCCAAAAATCCAATTCTAAATGAAGCCTTTTTGACTTTGAATTAACTCTGACTTTTCCAGAAGGCCCCTGGAACATTTCAAAGTATTTGTTCTCTCTCCTTATAGAAAGGGAGATGTTAAACTAATTAGGCTTATTTCATATGTCAAAGTACGTGGGAGGCATCGTCAAATAGGAGGTAACACTAAACCTTTATGTTGTGTCTGTGTAGGTATCTGTTCTAAGTGTTCCAGAAGTTGTGTGTAATTCCTGGAAATCTGATCTGTTCTGGGACAATGTCAACAAAGTTCCAGTTATTATCTTAAAATGTTATATGTTACCAAAATAACAAATTTTCCTTGTCAGTCTATTATAAGGAACTCTCATCAGATCTTTAACCATGGGCATTTTTAAGTCTTTTGTCACTTACAGTTATTGTTTTACACTGATGTTTTCACAAGTGTTCCTGAAAAAGTGCTTTATCTTCAAGGAGATTCAAAGAAAGAACTCTTCGACAAGTGTAACTTTCTGATGACTTTAAGACTGTAAAAATGAACTGATAAGAATACGAATTGCTCTGAAATCTCCTTGGAAGATACTCCATCAGGTCCTCCTCACTACACAGATGACAGCCAAACTTCAGGGACTTGAACCTTAGATATACCCCTCACAGCTGAAGAAGGCTCCTCCTGACATCTGGGCCTGTGCAGATGTCGGAGACCTCCACATCAGATTGACAAGGGAGAGAAACAGCTGACAGATGTAGACTGCTTCACCCTAAGATGTCAGATCAAGATTTCCTACTTTAGCTAAACACAAAACCCTTCCTTCTTTCTCCCTTTCCTTTTTTTTGAGGAAGATTAGCCCTGAGCTAACTACTGCCAATCCTCCTCTTTTTGCTGAGTAAGCCTGGCCCTGAGCTAACATCCGTGCCCGCCTTCCTCTACTTTATATATGGGACACCTACCACAGTAAGGCCTGTCAAGTGGTGCCATGTCCGCACCTGGGATCTGAACCAGCCGAACCAGCGAACCCTGGGCCGCTGAGAAGTGGAACGTGCGAATTTAACTGCTGCGCCACCGGGCCGGCCCCTTTCCCTTTCCTTTAGTCTGGCATGGGCCTGGAAAGGTAACACCATCATCTGTATGTCCCAGGCCATTGCTAAGAAGGGTCATCTCTGGAATTTACACCAACTTTTTATTTCAGGCTAGTAGAAAATCTGATGCCTGGCTTGAATGGCAAATGCAACAATCCCTGTGAATGAATCCACTAGCAAGGCCACCTTAGTGAGAGCGGTATCTGCCCTTACAGGATTTATCTTTGTCTGTAGTGGTTATCTTTCTCCTTGGGCCTATGAATGCCCGGACGGCTGCAGCATAACTGGGCAAGACCTCTGAGGTTATCTGACTGTTCCCCTAACTTTTCACAGGTGAACTCAGACATCTCACTGGTTGACTCTCCTGAATTTACATCACTGAGTTCGAAAGGACCTACCAGGAGGCATTCAGGACTCAGGATTCACTTCCTTTGACAGGGCCACACTAACCTGGTTAGGAGTAAAGGTAAACGAGAATATAATCTGAAAACCTCTCCTTAGCTCTTGAAGACATTGCAAACCCATTGCTAAGACAAGAGCTGCCCAACAAAGATCCTTAGACTCTCTGGCCACAGTTGTCCTTGGCACCAGGACAGCCCTTGATTCTCTCTTAGCTGAGCAGGGAGGTGTCTGTGCTGTGGCCACCACCACCTGCTGCTCCTGAATGAACACTCCTGGGGAAGCTGAAACTCAATTACGGAATATCACAGAGCAAGCCACCTGTCTTTTTTTGAAGGTGACTCCTTCAATGTGGTATTTCTTTCACTAATTTGATTTGATTGGTTTGGGTCTTGGGGACAATGGCTCCAAAGTGCACCCCAGATATTCAGAACTATCCTGTTTATTATAATCAAAATAAACTCCCTGGTGCACTGTGTTCTCTCAAAAGCTTTAAATGCAGGTTTGCAGCCATTAACTACCAATCAAATGATCTCCCTAAGACTGGAACCTCAGACAGGAAGGAAGAGATGACCGACTTAAAGACTGTAAACCTGAAGCCTTGACCTGTGAATGTCACAGGGGTTAAGGAAAAATGTCATGACCTCTGGATGCCACCCAAAGGAACAACAAAATCTGAGAGGATTTCACAGTGGTAGCTGAGAGTGGCACTAATGCCTGAAATGTCAATCACATCTCTCAGTTAAGCCAAGATTCTCATCAAAAAGGAGAAACTGTAGAGGCTGGCCCAGGGGCATAGTGGTTAAGTTCACGTGCTCGGGTCTGGCAGCCCAGGCTTGGCACGTTCAGATCCCAGGCACAGACCCAGCACCACTCATCAAGCCATGCTGTGGTGGCATCCCACATAAAACAGAGGAAGATTGGCACAGATGTGAGCTCAGTGACAATACTCCTCATCAAAAAGAGGAAGATTGGCAACAGATGTTAGCTCAGGGCCAATATTCCTCACAAAAAAAAACAAGGAAGAAAACAAACAGCTACATCCTTTCTAAAAAAATAAAATAAAAGGGGGGAAGTTGTGAGAAAGAAAACCACAGCTCCCAAATTGAGTCACTTTTGCTAGGCCTACATCACCAAACAAAGGGCTTGATACCTAACCTATGGGCAGCTTCAGCCTTCCCCAGGAATGTAGTCTAACCCATCAGTCTAGGATTCTCTGTTCAGCACCAATGAGGCAATCTGCCACACGGGCCTCTCCATCCCCCAAAGGAAGATGAGGTCATCCACCTAATAAGATCCTTGTGTCCCCAGAGGGAGCGAACCTTGCATAAAATAATCCTTTTTCCTACGTATTACTTCCTTGTCCTGCCTTTAAAACTTTTCCCTTTCTGGAGTCACATGGAGCTCCTCTCTACTTATTAGAAGGGACGCTTTCCAATGGAAGAATTGCTCAATAAAGCCAATTAGATCTTTAAATTTACTTGGTTGAATTTTTGTTATTCAACACTATTAAAAATATGGTTGGGGGGCTGGCCCTGTGGCCGAGTGGTTAAGTTCGTGCGCTCCGCTGCAGGCAGCCCAGTGTTTCATTGGTTCAAATCCTGGGCGTGGACATGGCACTGCTCATCAAACCACGCTGAGGCAGCGTCCCACATGCCACAACTAGAAGGACCCACAACGAAGAATATACAACTACGTACCAGGGGGCTTTGGGGAGACAAAGGAAAAAAAAAATTAAAAAAAATATATATGGTTGGGGCTGGCCCCATGGCCGAGTTAAGTTTCTGTGCTCTGCTATGGCAGCCCAAGGTTTTGCCGGTTCAGATCCTGGGTGCGGACATGGCACCGCTCATCAAGCCATGCTGAGGTGGCATCCCACATGCCACAACCAGAAGGACCCACAACTAAAACTATGCTTTGGGGAGAAAAAGGGAAAAATAAAATCTTTAAAAATAAATAAAATACGGTTCATTCACATTTTTTCCGTTGTTTATCATGAATTGTTTATTGTGAATATCAAGTTTCAAAAACTCAGCCTGAGATTTAAAAGCATGTCTGAAGGCTGCTCCTAGCATGAATCCTAGCATTGGCATCTAGATTCCCCATGCTCATGCAGATAACAGTGTAATTCATTTTTTGTCAGTCTTTTCAGCATTCATGTACAAAGAAGCAATTTAAAGCATATACTGTTTTTCCCCTCATAGGCAAAGATCAAGAGGTTTACACTGTGAAATATGCTTTGACTTCTTGTTCATGTAAAATAAATCCTGCACCTATGTCACATCAATGGTGGTGTGCCACCAGCATGTGTGATGGAGCACACTGGAGGGCTGCTGCTGCTGTCCCTAACCAGGCCATCCCTGATCAAAGATGTGTGGGGACCTGGAATTGGCCACCCCAAGATATGTCTCTTTGACATCAGGATTATTTGAGGCTGATTGCTTTTGATAAACTGGGACAGGGAAGGAGGAATGGAACTTGCCCTTCGTTAGGACACATTTACATTTGTAAGGTAAATATCTGTAAAGGTGCCTCCCTCTCTGTACCAGGAAGAAAGGCGATGACCTTCTCTCTAAAAACTCTTAATCAATACCAAAGGCAAGGACTTAAATCTGCATTTTATTGTGCTTCTCTGGTAACCTCCTGTAACTGACTTCCCTCCCCCTCCCAACGTTGGCGTCTCCTTTAAGGATTAAGCATCTTTCTTTAGGCTAGGAACTGATTGCTGAGCTCACCTGTGACCCCCCAGCTCCAGACAACCGACTTGCCTCCGGCTATGCCCTCTGAGACAGCAGACCTATCTGCCTCCATCAAGTGCTGTGCTGACAGAGCGGCCTCATGACTGTTGTAAAAGGGACATTTCAATCACATGTGAAACACCCTGTTTGGGGGGTATATAACAACTGTGTGCACCCCACGTCTTCGGTGCCCTTTCTTCCTTCGGGAAGAAAGGCCCCGGGCCATGGTTCCTCATAAAGCTTTGTTTAATTTTCTCTTGCTATTCTGTCTCATGTGAATTTAATTCGTTCTCCAGCCAGACGAACCCACATTTGGGGAGAGGAAATGTCCTCCTCCCCTACAATGGGACCCAGTGGTCAGCAGGGTCAGTCAAACTCCAGGCAGTCATACTAGAGGATGCCCTGGCCAACGGTCCACCCCATCCTCACAGTTTTACAGACTTCTAGCCCAGTGCCAAGGGTCGAGCTGCCTGGCAACAACATCAGCTCCTTATCCAAGGTCACCCTTTGGGAGAAAGCACTCTGAGAGAATCTTGCTCACAGTCACTCAACTACATAAGGTCACACACGTCTCTACATGTACTGACATCAAACCGCAGAGCCTCACCTCAACCCTCAGGCTGATAAACTAGTTACAGTTTCCGAGACACACACTGACACCTCAGCTGCACTCAGAAGCAGAGAAAACAAACAGGGGCTGGGAAGGCGGGCTTTGGGGTATCAGGACAGTAAGGGGCCCCTATGTTCCCAAGGGAGGATGGGAATGGCTTATTTGGATAATTCTGTGGACAGATACGGTAATGAGACCCACTATGCTACAGACTGATAAGATTGTAATACTATTCTGTAAAATATAACTATACTGTAAACTACAAAACTAATTATACATGTTAATTGCATATAATATCTTCTACTTATATATAATATATACTAATTATGTATATTACACTATATACTACCCATTCTATATACAGGTAATATACCACGTATACCATATATAAATATATATATACTGTATTCTACATTCTCTCTCCATATGTATACACACATACACACAAAGATACACACTATATGCAGTATTAGATAATTTTAAACTGTATACTCCATTATAATACAGTACACAAATATCTTCTTTTGGTGAGGAAGATTTGTCCTAAGCTAAGATCTGTTGCCAATCCTCCTCCACTGAGTACATGGGATGCCTCCACAGCAGAGCTGATGAATGAAGTAGGTCCACACCTGAGATCCAAACCTTTGAACCCTGAGCCACCAAAGTGGAGCGTTCAGAACTTTAACCACTCAGCCATTGGGGCTGTCCATATCTATTTTTAACATAGATGAAAAAAGCCTCCACAAAATACTTGTACAGGGAATTCAGCAAAATAAAAAATAACCTAAACAAGAGGACCACATGGGACTTAACCCAGGAAAGAAATGTTGCTTTTCATCTAAAAATGAATAAACATAAGGAACCATTAATAGAATAAGTGTCAAAAACTACAGGATCATCTCAGTAGATACAAACAAGCATTAGACCAAGTTCAAGACCCCTTCACAAGGAAAACACTCAAGAAACCAGGAGAAACTCCCTCACCCTGAAATAAAGCATCAGTGAAGAACCCACAGCTGACGTCACTCTTGATGGTGAAGGACTGCAGGCTTTCTCTCTCAGATCAGAGAGAAGACACAGATGTCTGCTCTCACCAGCTCCACCCACCGTGGTGAGAAAGGCGCTACCAGGGCAGTTAGGCAAGAACATGGGAAAAATCAACCACTCCAGAATTCAAAGGACAGACACACAAAGCTCCATAGACAGACAAGCAAAATCACACAGACTTTGGCATGGCACACATAGGAGGACAAACACAGGCACAGACACACAAACTCTCAAACCCTAAGAGTTAATGGCTCAGAGACACACAGATGTTACCACAGACACAAGCCCAGGCCCTCTGCACTCCTCACTGCTTTTCTTTACTCTTTAGGGCCAATCATCAGACACATGGTATAATTTTATTTATATAATTTCCTTTCTTTACCCCAAAAAGCAGAAAAAGCAAACTGACATTTGTTCTGCTTTGTTCACCAAAGCACCTACCAGAACGGCTCACACCAATGTTCTTCCATTTGGGGCTCAGACGCACACTCACATGGAAGCCTTATACAAGCCTCATCACAGGCCCAGATCTTCACAAAATGCGTTGTTCTCACTCCCACCCCTCCTGGTAGAGGGGTGTCTCCTGGCTCCCAAACCAATCCCCAAAGAGGGGGTCTCAGCCCTTCCAGATGGGGAAGGGATTTCACCCTTCCTGACACCACACAGTACAAACAGGACATCTCTACGAAAATCACAAAATGGGAGACTGGATGGCAGTCAGGGCCCAAAATGGCTGGAGTCATGACGTGCCAGCCCCTCTCACTGCTATAAATGCATCCAGAAACCCCATCATGAACTGTCCCTTTGTCACTTTGCTTTTCTTTTGTGAGCTCAGTGAGGGGACCAAAGGTGAGCATCTCCTCACTCAGCACCCATGTCACCTGCTGCAGGCCCCTTGGGAAACATCAGCTGTGCTGTGGACTCACATTCCCACAGACCTCACTCCGTCCTCTCACGGTGGCTCCACCATCTTCACTGAACACTTTCTCCTCAGGACCAGAGTCCAATTTGTACCCTTGAGATTTTAATTTACAGAGGTGACTAAGTGACAACATGGACAGGCCAATGTCACTGAAAGAAGTTTTTCACTTACATTTCCCAAGGCGCACACCATGCCAGGCAGGTGACAGGGGCTGCATCAGGTTTGCTCAGGAGGCAGAATCAGGAGTGGGACACAAACCTAGGCCACAGCCTTCATTTGGGTCCCACAGGAAATGTGAGTCAGGGCAGAGTGAGCAGCTCAGGACTGGCTGCTTTGAACAATCCCAGCAGCCTCTGGGGCCTAGGGACGGTCCTGTCATCTGGTTCCTGGCCCTGGGGTGGGTTTAGAGCAGGGAATACCGTCTGGCGTTTGAGAGGCAGATAAGGAGGTCTGTAGGGACAGGGCACTGGATCGGACAGGATGCACATGAGAGGCCTGCTCCACATAAGCTGTCCATTGCCAACGTGGAATGAGGTGCCCCTGGGAGGGGCAGGGTCTCCCTATGTCTGAGAGGCCCCCCAAGATGTCAAAACATCTGAAGAGACAGAAAACAAAACACATGACTAATACAATCAGAAAGAAGACAAGGATTTGTCTGCTCACGTCAGCTCAATTCAACAGGGTGAGGGACGTGCTAGCAGGGCAGTTAGGCACCAAATGACATAACAGCATTCCAGATTTTAAGGACATAAATATATAGCCCCCCAGACAGACAGACAGACAAAATCACACACGCTTTCTCACTGGACACACATGTGCTCACATCCACACACAGACACCCAAAGTCACAGACCCTCAGAGCTAACAGCCCAGAGACACACTGCCCAGGCCCCGAAGAGGGAGAGTCGGGGCCCACGATGGCTGCAGTGATCACCGTGTTCCAGCCCCTCACGTTGCTATGATCACTTCCAGAAACACGCCCCTCACCACGTGCCCCTTCCTCATTTTGCTTTCCCATTGGAAGCTCAGGGCTGACAACAAAGGTCTGTGTGTCCTCACCCAGCTGCCATGTCCCCGGCTGGGGTCTCCCCAGTCTGGGATCCATCACCCCCTGAGGTCTCACCTGCATGCAGACCTCGTGCACGTCAGCCCCGTGGGCCATCCTCACTGAGGCCGTGATCACTGCCCTCCCTGGAGGCTTCAATGATGGGTGGAGGCCTCGGGACCTCAGCCCCCAGGTCTCCCAGCCACAGAGAATCACTTGGGGACCCAGGAAAGCACTGCAAGTTGTTGCGAGAGCATGTTGTGAGATGGCTTGCCTCATTTCTGCTTCTTCCCTTCTAGAAACATTCGGCGCTGCCTCTGACAAAGGAGGCGCGCATCACCTCCTGCGCCTGCGCACTTCAGGAAGGTGGAAATCCCCGCTTTTCTCACTACATCCTTTGGCTTGGTACCCGTAGCATTCTGGGAGCCTTGTGAAGGGAGGGGACACTGTGACAATGGAGGGTCTGGCTGAGACCACTGTTTCATGCAGGTCTAAGGGCTGGAACTCTACAGGGTGAGTCCTGATCCAGAAAAAGCAAGCACAGGCCTTGGTGGATGGGCTCCAAATTCACTCTGGAGGCGGGTTCTGAGGTGAGGGAGCTGGGGTGGTCAGTGCATGAGCCACTGAAACCATAGGGTGGAACATGCCAGAGATCTGAGGAGAGTGATTTAGGTACAGCCAGGCATCTGAGGGACTCCCAGAGCTAGGACAAGGCAGGACATCTCTTCTTGACATTATTGGTGATATTGCAACTATTGTCAAACTGTGCCTGTTGGTACAGAGCTGATATTTATGCAACAGCGGGGAGTACTGTGTTTCAGTGGCCTGTGCCTCATGACATGGGGTCTGGGTTCTGCCACTGCCTCACCTCACAGTCACCTGGGGCTGCAAATGTGAAAATACAGGAAATCTCATTTAAAATGGAGTCAGGAAGCCCTGAAGGGGGAGCTCTCACACACTACTATTCAGCCTACCTTGCACACCCCAAACAGGAAGAAGTGTCCCTCCCATTTTGCAACAGGAGGAAGCTTATTCTACAGATCCCAGCAGGAGGGAGGAAGAATTTCTCCTTGCCCAGCAACAGCCCAGCCAATGAGAAACCACCATATTCAGCCAATAAGAAACCACCACATTCACCAAAAGTCACCATCCTGAACTCTCCTCCTTCAATAGACTTCTGTTGACACAGCCCCTCCGTTTTCTCCTTTCCACTATAAAAGCAAGTCCTTCTGTTCTGTTCTCCCCACCTGTCTATGGTTCACCATAGTTTCCATGTCCTGCATTGTAATTCCTCTGCTATTCCCAAATAAACTCATTTTACTGACTTTTTTTATTTTAAGATCAATATAGCAGCAAATTTCCACAGGGGACAAGTGTTGCATTTAAACATGTTTCCTAGCAAGGAGGCACAGAGTAGGCTTGAGATGGGAAACTTAAGAGCTCCAAATGGCCTCAAGACCTGCTCTGGGAAGATGTGATATTGATGCCCAAGGGTTAGATGAGGACGTTCCTGGAGAGGTGTTACATGCACCTTTATGTTTCAGACCACCACATTCCCAGGATATGACCCAGGAAACCTGCTGTCAACTCAAAGATGGATGCTGGGAGCCACATCACTTTCTCTGCAGTTATGTGAATGACATGAGGGCAGGTGTAGTCCCAGAAGGAGTTTTCTATTCAGACTGGGTACCAGGAACAGTCTATAGTGGCCTATGTCCTTCTTCCCAGTCCTTGCACTTCTTCCTAAGAAGGAACCCAAGGTGGTGGAAGGAAGTGTGGCACACGTAGCAAAGTTCAGGAGAGTTTCACATTCTCCTAGCATGTGAGCACATTTTTGTTGTTTTCTGTTAATTGTTTTTAGTTTATTCACATACTATTTTAAGAATAGCTGAGTTTTCACAAATGTATAGTTACACCACCATCAGGATGGAAAAAAATCCATCACCCCAAAGGAACACTCTCATGGTGGACATTTGTACTGAACCCTCCCACTCTTAAGAACTGATCTGTTTTAGGTTCCTATACCTTTGCCTTTTCCAGAATGTCATACAAGTAAAACACCACGTTGCCTTATAAGTCCTGTTTGGAAGCTTTGACGCCATATTGGTAAAAGTTCATAATTATACAAACCTTGCAGTGTTCTGAGTTTAAAATTTTTGACACTGCCCATTATGCCTTGAAAACTAAGAGATTCTGGGGCCAGCCCAGTCGCACAGTGGTTAAGTTTGCATGTTCCACTTCAGCAAGCTGGGGTTAACAGGTTTGGGTCCTGGGCGTGGACCTACACACTGCTCATCAAGTCATGCTCTGGTGGCATCCCATACACAAAGCAGAGGAAGACTGGCATGGATGTTAGCTCAGGACCAATATTCCTCAGAAAAAACACAAAACAAACAAACAAAAAACTAAGAGTTCCCACTGTTATGAGCTCTGTGAATTTGGCTAAGAGCCTGTGCTTAACTTTCTATATTTGCATCATGGGAGGAGGGATGGGGGCAGGGGATCACATGAGATACTAATAATTACAAACTCACCTAACCGCTACACTGCTAAGAAAACATAAATTAGCACTGAATAAAAAGGGAACAAGTTTGGATTTCCATTGTTGCTTAATGAAAAAAAAGCTGTCAGGTTTTACCCCGTCTTACATAACATCTCCTGGAAATGTCAACATATGGAAATGATCCTAGAAAACAGTAAAAACGGGCTTTGGGGGCTTTGTTCATGGAAACAAAACCTCCCAGCTACTCCTCTTCCAAAAAGACAGAGAAAAGTTCCCAGTTAGAGGATGTCAAATTTACCTCCTTTCCTATCACATGGGATATTACTCAAAATGATACTGTGTCTGTCTACAGCTCACCTCAGGCATTGCTTGGATTAATTACCCTCTAAACATTCACAGCTCTTTTTAGTGTTTTAACCAGGAAATCATGCTGAACTTGCACAGGTATCTTTCTATTCATAGGAAAACCCATGATGGGCTACAACTGTGCAGATGACCAGAACCCTTCCTCAAACTGGGAGAAACTCGAAGGTTTCATGGGCAACGAATTGTGCCAGTCAGTCTGAATAGCAGGTACAATGATATGCTCAATCAAAAGGCAATTTCAAATCCTTTCAACTGATGTTAAACAGGAGCATAAATACAACAAATACCCATGGTCCAAAGCAATGGAAGTCTCGAGTTTCAGATAATCGTGTATCTGGATCGTGCTCAAATAGCACATGTGGTAAAAAGTTTGGCCATGGCTAACATGAAGATGAACTCTGTCTATGCCTTTATCTCTACGGGGAACCACTGCTGTTGACCCTAAGAATGCCAGACTTTCGGTATTGCTGTCCATGTTTTACACCCACACCCAAGCAGCTCCTCCAACAGTGCTTAAAAATGTATTAAATGGCAGGAAAACAATGATCAATGATGACATCCTCACTCACTGAGGCTCCTACATACCACAGAGAAGATAGACATCCACCTATGGACGAATGGACATAGAAGTTGTGGCATATATATACATATATATATATATATATATATATACACAATGGAGCATTATTTAACCATAAAAAACAAGGAAATCTTACCTTTTGTGAAAACACAGATGAAACTTGATGGTATTATGCTAAGTGAAATAAGTCAGACATAAAGACAAATACTTTAGGATGTCACTTATATGTATAACCTAAAAAAAAACTCATAGAAAAAGAACTCAGACTTCTTGTTACCAGAGTTAAAGTGGGGTAGGGGCAACTGGAGGAATGTGGTCAGATGGTACAAACGTCCAGTTATAAGATAAATACTTGCTAGGGATGTAATGTACAACATGATTATAGCGAAGACTGCAGTGTGATATTAGGAAAGCTATTAAGAGAGTAAATCCTAAGAGTTCTCATCACATAGAGAGAAAATTCTTTTTTCTTCTTTTCTTCTTTCTTTCCTTTTTATTCTATCTATATCAGAAGATGGATGTTAACTGAGCTCTTTGGTAATCATTCCACAATATGTGCAAATCAAACTATCATGTTGTATCCTTGAATTTATTCAGTCATGTAGGCCAATTTTTCTCAATAAAATTGAAAAAAAAAAAGGAGCCAGAGACTGCTGGTCTCTGGACTGTTATGCAAGGAGCTCAGAAGCTGGATTCAAGTTCTGAAAAATAAAAGCCAAGAAACTTGAAATCAACAACTCTTCCATCAGAGAACTGAGGTCATAGGGTAAAGCATTGTCTCCACAACTGGCAAGAGAGACAAAAAGATAGTAATTTTTAAAAATGCCCAAAATAGTAAATTTTTCTTAACAAGAAGTGTCCAAAAACAACCTATTTCACAAAAGCATAACTGACTGGGATTTTCCCAAAGCCTAACTGACAAGAGGGCAGTGAAATAGGCAACTTGAACCACTTCTAGCCTTTTCTGCTCTCAAAGATGGGGCAATTGTGAGGATGATAGGATTTTATACACCCCCCGACACTAAATATTTGGTGTCTATTCCAATGTCACTTCTGCAACTCCACATCACCAAAGAGATGTCCAACAGTTTGATTCAATTCTAACTCTACCTACCTGCCCAGAGGTCACATCAGACTCCACAGGTTACGAGCTCAGTCCCACAAACTGCCCCTTCTACTTGGCCATTTACAAATTCATAGATTCTCTCAATACCTCACTACATTTATTAATTTACTGAAATGATTCTGAGACCTCAGCAAAATGCTTTCCATAATATTATTGTTTAGGATAAAGGACACAACTCAGGAAGAAACAAAAGGCAGAGATGCATAGAGCAAAGGAAGGTGGTGGTATGGGTGAGGGGAGTGGAGGTGGAGGCGGCGGCAGAGATTCCACATCCTCTCTGGACACTCCATCCTCCCAGCACCTGATGTGTTCACCAACCCAGAAACCCTCTCAGTTCTGTAAGGGTTCTGATGGAGGTTTCATTACATGGGCACAATTTATTCAATCACTGGCCATTGGTGATTAACTCAGTCTCCAGCCCCTCTCCTCTCCACAGGGGCTTGGAGCTGGCACTGAATGTTTCAAGCCTCTAATCAAGGCTTTGGTGTTTCTGGTGTCCAAACCCCATCCTCAAGCCACCTAGGAGCTGGCCAAGAGTTGCCTCATTAAAACAAAAGACACTCTATCACCCTTATCACTCAAGTAATTTCAAGAGTATCAAGAGGTTTTTGCTAGGAACTGAGGACAAAGACCAAATATCTCCCTTATGATACCACAGAAGATCAAGCCCAGGGACACAGGCTCACTAAAAGATTCAGACCCAATCACTGCACTAAAGAATGTTTCCCCTCTGCCCACACCTACCCCTACATCAACTAGACTCTTGTTCAGTATTAGTGGACTACACTGAAGGAACTAGATGCTTCCAGTAACATCTGGAAGAAGGCAAGGATGCCCCTCTTACTACCGCTAGTCAACCCTGTAATGAAATTCTTGGTGATAGATTGGGAAGCAGGAAATTAAACTGTCCTTGTGGCACAAGATTGTCTATGGAGAAAATCTCAGAGAATCTCCAATACCAAAGAAACCCCTTGAACTAAGATGAGAGTAGAGAAAGGCTGAAAGATAAAATGTTAGTATACAAAAGTCGATTGTTTACTACAGATACACGCACATATAGTGAACTCATCTTTGACAAAGGACCAAAGGCAATTCAATGGGAAAACAGTCTTTTCAACAAATACCAGAAAAAATCAGCAAAAACATGAAAAAAAAAAAAAGAATCTAGACACAGATTTTACACTTTAGTTCAAAACTCAGTTCAAAATAAACCATAGATCTTTAGTGTAAAATGTAAGACTAAAACACTGATATAAAACAGGAGAAAATCTAGGTGACCTTGGGTTTGGTCATTAATTTTTAATACAATACTAAAAGTAAGATCCAAAATAGAAAAAAATAAGTTTGACTTCATTAAAATTAAAAACTTCTGCTCAGTGAAGCACAGTGTTAAGAGTGAAAACACAAACCACAAACTGGCAGAAAATCTTTGAAAATCACTGATCTGATAAAGGACTGGTGCCCAAAACACCCAAAGAACTCTTAGAACTCAACAAATGGAAGACACTCAACTCAGTTAAAAATAGGCAAAAGAACTGAACACACACTTCAACAATGATTGACAGATGGTAACTAAGCACATGAAAAGATGCTCAAAATTATATGTCACTAGGAAATTGCAAAAAGAACGGGATATCACCGGACACCTATTACAAAGGTTGAAATTAAAAGCACTGACAACACCGGATAATGGTGAAGATGGAGAGCAACAGGAACCCTCATTCACTGCTGGTTGGAAGGAATGATATTCCCACTTTGGAAGAAAGGCAGTTTCTTAAAACTAAGCCTACTCATATGACACAATGCAGCAATCACAGTTTTTCAAATTTACCCAAATGAGTTGAAAACAGATGTTCACAAAAACCCTGCAGAGCAATGTTTATAGGAGCTTTATGCATAATTGTCAAGACTGAGATGTAAGCAAGATAATTTCAATTGGTGAATAAACAAACAATTGCTGGTACATCCATATGATAAAATATTTTTTAGTGATCAATAGAAATGAGGTTATCAAGCCAAAAAGACATGGAAAAACTTTAAAATCATATTGCTAAGTGAAAGAAGCCAATATGACAAGGCTACATACTCTATGATTCCAAGCATGTGACATTCTAGAAAAGATCAAATGTAAGACACTGAAAGATCACTGGTTACCAGGGATTTGGGGTGGGAGGGAGGGATGAATGAATAGATGGAGCACAGGAGATTTTTAGGACAGTGCAAGTGTTCCATATGATACAGAAATGATGGAGACATGTCATTTGATATTAACCAAACACAGTCAACGCTAATGTAAACTATGAACTTTCATGCATGAAATTGGCTCTTCAAATGTAACAAATCTATTACAGTAATACAAATATAAAATATAGGGCAAACTGAGTGGAGACAGATGTTATGTGGGAATCTCTGTACTTTCTGATCAAGTTTTCTGTAAACTTAAAACTGTTCTTAAAAAAAGGGAAATTCTAATAGAAAAAAAGATAAGGACAGATGCATTAATTTTCACCCATAAAGACTGGCTGATGACATAAACAGACCATTTTTCATGCCACTAATTTGAACTTACTTCAATAATCCATGATGGTGCTCTATGAGGCCTGCATCCTGAGACTTGGAAGAGAGGAGAAATTTCCATCAAACGTGTTGTTAAGAGCACAGCATTGTATATTCTTAGAAGTGAAATAAATTCCTTTGTTACTATCAGTAGTGTCTGGAACTCTGACATGGTTAAAGATTGCCCTCCAAGGCTTTGTGTGTGGCCTTCGTATATGTGGAGACAAGTGTTACTTTGATTTGTATTGGAGGTAACTATGAGGCAAGAGATTCCCGGAGTCTTTTACCACAAAGGGGCAACTCTCAGAGAATCACCTGTAGTCTAATGTCTGCAGCTGGAGGCAACTGTTGGTCAGTGATAAGAGGACCACTTGATGGATGGTCAGTGTGATGACCCTCAGGTCCAGTCCTTCATCAGAGATGTCACAATTAAGACATAAAAAGCAACAACCCTGCCCGAGCTCCACCATGTACGAATGTGGTGATGTCATCCCTAAAGTCTATGAACTCTTATTGCTTTTCACTCAGAGAATCCTAAGGAGCTCCCCAGGGAGCCTGGGGGTCTGGGAAAGGGGTGACCTCCTTCAACACCATGGCACCTGGCAGGAAACTGAGGACATGGAAGGCCACCCCATCCTGCAGGTAGGATATCCCTGAGAGCCCAGGTTTGACTCCAAGTCTCCAGGGGTTCTTGGTAGCCATGCTGAGCTCACGGGGTGCTGTTTCCAGGTCCTAAATAAAAATGGACTGCAGGATAGGTGGCCCCATGCTCAGGGCCACCTACTTTCAGGATAACCACAGAAATAGGAGGAATTGTAGCTCAAACAGCTTATAGTGCACGGTCTACGGTAGGCTCTTGCATGACAAGCCATCATGGGTACCCCAGGAGACATGACAGAAAACCAGTGAGGCCTCTATAGTGAAGGAGTCTCTGACAGCACTAACAGGACTGTTGGCTGTATGACAATTTGAAGACAATCTCCAGACAATCGTGGTAGGTGTTCCCACTCAAGTTGGCCAAGTTGCAAGTAGCAGCACAATTAGGCTCCATTAAACTTGTAAACAAGGAATATATTGCCTCCCAAACATCAAGAAAACCTAGCAGATGTGGTGGGTGCTGAGAGGAACAATATCTAATTCCTCACGGTGTCAGGGAAGCAGTGGGTCTCCGATTATCAAATAATTTCCAGTAATTTCACAAAGTTGTGAGGGCTTCACATTATATGTATGGCAATGTCCCATCACTTTTTGTGAGCTGTTTTTCAATATTTGTATGTCCTGAATGTCCTCAAAGGATGTCATTAATATAACATCGTACCTGTGGTCTTGGAGGAACAGGGATGCAGTTCAGACCCCGCCTGCAATGACTGTGGGAGGGGACAGCTGTGGAAGATCCATGAGGATAACCCAGTAAAGGGGCATCACGTCCCCTCAGAGAGGAAGGCCAAGTGCAGCTGAGAGGCTGTGGACACAGGACTGCACAGAACAGACTTAGTCAAACCTGTGAGAGCAGGATACCTATCAATTGCTGATTGGTTGTAGTGAGTAATTTCCATGTCGGAGACTGAGTATAGAGGGCTCCGTGGTGAAACCACAGCCTCAAGGTTGATGTAAACCATTTTGAAGTATCATCAGGGGCACCTTCCTTAAATTTAGTGGGATCCCAGGTATAACTGTAACTTGACACCTAGTACTGATTAACTGCTTGAAGGTTTCTGAATTGGTGCATTACATCAGAGAGCAAAAGTAATTCAGACCCTATGGGGTAGGGGCCCATAAGCCAAGTAGTGTACCTTTAACTGTTTGTTACATAAATTCTTTAAGTATATTCTGGATTTCCAAGCGGGTTTTCCAAGTGGTTTCCAAGTGGTACCTTTGTATCAGTGCTTTATCTACTGTTTCCTTCCTCCTGATCTTTCCTGTTTTGTTTTCTTCATCATGGGATACACTTCAGGGGAGGGAGTGCCTCTCTACTCTGCTATTTATAATTTTTTTCCACCCAAGACCCTCAAAACAGTGCCTTCAGGGTTAGGAGCCTCCCCCATGACAACTGGTTTCTTTATAAGTTTTAAATCCTGGTCTCAAGCCAAGTTTTCACTAATCCCTTGTGCCAGAGGGGTGCCATGGTGTTGTCCCCTGCAACCCTGAAGGTCAGGGTCTTTGTGGCAGTAGAGGCAGGGGCAGCAGCAGCAGAGGTACTGAAGGGGCCTGGGGAGCCTTCTGGTATTAGCGGCGTGGACTCAGCCTGCCACCTACTGTCTGCCTTTCCCCTCACTTCTCTTTTTCTTTTAAATGACTGCTCTTTCAAGAGTGACCATCTGATGGACCCACCAGTTCCACAGGGTATATTTCCTGTCTACCCCCATCCCTGGAGTATGTCAGAGCCCACCCAGTCTCTGTCACAGCTTCACTCTAACACAGATAAATCCTGACAAAGACACTGACCCAGGACTCATTTCAGAAGGCCCCAATCCCACAGTCCTGCTCCCAGATGCCTATAAATTCTTCAAACTGCTAACCTGCTCAGCTGAACCTAGAACTGAGGTTGGTGGGTCAACAACGCAACACGGGGCAGCACAGCTCACAGCACGAGCTCCCCAGTGAGCAGCAGCCCACAGCGCATGCCGCCACCAGGCAGCAGAGCAGGGGAGCAAGGCAGAGCAAGAGAAGACAGACCCACGGGTGGGGTCACGTCTGGACATGCTGCTCAGGGCGCCAACTGTTAAGGTCCCCTGCAGAGGGCTGGTTCCCCTGTTGACACTGATGCCAGGGTGGCGCGCACACAAACACAGAGGGGAGGAAAAGGCTTAGGACTCACATAATAGAGGTCTGAGGGGAGGGCAGGGCCGGCCTCTCAAGCAGCTCTGACAGGGCTCAGAAAGCAAGGAATGGAGCCTGGCCTGGGACTTCACTGGGCCTGGGGGTGGGGCCGGGGCAAGAGCTCTGCACACAGGCAGTGGCTGGGGTGGTGGGAATCTCCTGCCTGCTCTAGAGGAGAGAATACCCAGGCTTCCTCCTCAGCTTGTCCAGGTGGGGGCATGAGGGGAGGAGGGTGGGTGGGGCTTAAGCTGTGAGCAGTCACCCAAAAGTGGAGTCTGACTTCTCACTACAAGGACAAAGTGGGTAAGAAAAATATGCATTCTCAATTGACTTATATAAACAAACACTAACAGGAGGCTCAAAAACGATCAAAACTGTATTCGAGGGTGGCTGGAGTAACAGCGCTGGAGGGGACCAGGATATGCCCCACTGAGTCTTAAGTTAGACTTTGTTATCTTACAGATTTACTTCAAGTAAACAGAAATTTATACTATATTTTACTATTTAACAATCTTTTACTTAATTTTAACTTTCGCACATAGGAAACCATTCTAAGATTTAATTCATTTACACTATCAGTTACAAAAGTGTACACCATTCAAAATGAAAATTTTTAAATCTCTTTCTAACTAAAACAATCTGCAGCATCCTAGTTTGTCCTTCCCCTCTATCTCACACTGGGGTATTTTCAGGAATAAGCAGCACGTTATAAGGCTCAGGCTCCCATTCTCACAGTGAGGAAACTCAGCTGGATCCAGTTTAAGGTTCTGACCCAGATGGACCCAAGATTAATGGGCCCTAATCCAGGACACAGAGGTCCTGACTCTCACAGACTTTCTCAGTGTAAACAAATTACTCTGAGTGCACCTACACTGTGGATGCAAAACTCCAATTATGTCTAGAAACAGGCCCAAGGAATCCACAGCGACAACCTCAGAAAGGGCGTCACTCCCCACCCCATGAGCACGTGCACCCCCAGCTTTCCAGGGCTCTGCAGCTCCTCTCAGGATAACGACTCCTTCCATGGGGATGTGAGCAGTAGGACACCTGCAGGGGGAGGCTCCCCAGGAAGGACAACTGGGCCTTCAAGGCCTTCCCTCTGCAGGCTCAAGGGGGCCTCAGCTTAGACTCACTGTTCTCAGGCCTCTGCCCCCACTGGAGTTTTTTGGACCATCACTGATATTTTAAATACACAAACCCAGTGTTTGAACAATCCAGCCAACACACTCAAACCAGTCTTGATGTGGAAGAAAGACGAGGGAAGAAAATTGTATGGCAATTTGCCGGCTCAACAAGAAATTTCATAAGAATGCATTACATTCTGGAAAAAAAAAGATGCTAATATAGTATTATTTCCATGATCAGAAAATTTAAAGTATTAATCCTGAATGAACACTTCAGGTCTGCAAGTCTAAGTCCCAGAAATCCATTTGAACTCACCCAAAATAACAGATATGAGAATGTTACTATCATTCTCAACAGAGGAAAAAAGGAAAACGATTTGTAAATCAAGCAATGTAAAACTGGACTATTTTATTTTTTCTTAAATTCACGTCTTCCTTTCCTCTTTGGAGATATTTTATATTCTCTTTCAAGCAGTATTGATTACACAAATTTTTATTCATTGAAAAACTGAGACTAAATTTAAGTGAATCTATCTTTCCAAGGTGACAACCCCAGGGAGGGGCAGTGCTGACAGGACAGATGGCCCAGGAAAGTCTCAAGAGGAACCTGCAGCAAAGGACTGCCAGCTGCGCGTCCGCGCCCAGTACGCAGCCTGGAGGAGAGGCGGGAGGAGCTCGCACCACGCGCCTCCAGGGGGATGCGCTTTCTCTCAAGTAAAACATCCACAAACAAGAAAGAAACTCTTCTAAAAAGGCCACTCATTGCCTATAGAAAAACGATGATTAAATTATTGGGTCTGTTTGTAGTTGATAATGATGCTGGGAATCGGAGACGGGAAGTTGGCGTTCGGGAACGTGAAGAGGGATCTGGAAATTTAGGGATTTATTGTCGGTCCTGGAAGAGCTGGGGGGCCAGGGTCGTGGATTTGAGACCCTGCTCCCCAAACATTCAGAAAACTCGGGAGAAAATAAGTCCCCTCTGAGGAGAAGGAGGCCCTGGGGACCTACAGACCACAGTCCCTCCGCGCACGGACCCCGGAGCCGGAGGCCCGACTGTCCTGCGGACCCTCCCGCGGGCCCCGCACCGTCTGGGACACGCGGGGCTGCGGGCGCACAGCGGCCCAGAGACGCTCCGGCCCAAGTCGCCGCGCGCAGGGACCACAGGACGCCCGGGGCCAGGCTGCCGGCCCCGCCCCCACGCTGCGGCCGGAGGGGCCTGAGGGCCGAGCGGCGCCACCGCGGACTCGGGGCCGCAGACCCCGGAGGGGACCGCGGGAGGCCGGGCCCGCCCCGCCGCTTCCCACCAGCCCCTTCTCCCCGTCTCTGGATCCCTTGGGCCTAACTCTCACCATTGCTGAGTTCCCTGAGTCCCCCAGCATCCTTCCTACGCTTCGGATCAGGTCACAGGGCGACAGACTCAGCGGCAGAACAATGTGGGGCCTTCAAGGGCAAGCGTCCCGTGATCGGAAGGAGTGTGGAGCGACAGAAAGTTGGACGTGGTTGCGGAGCGTCTCCCCGCCCACCTGCCCCGGAGCCGACTCTGATTGGACAGTTCGAACTGCCCCGTCCTGAGTGACAGCGGGATGGAGATAACACGTCTGAGTTGGGTTGGAGTTGGACGTTGTCCTCTCCGGGGACTTTTCCATTGAAACGCGGTGCTATGATGCCACTCGAGGAACTGTGACCCTTCTTTGCAAACACAGACTTAAAAGTCACCTCGCCACATGTAATAATTAGCCTGGCTTCTCTTTGATCTGTGTTGACAGTGTTGATCTCCCACCCAGCGCTTCCCCACCTCCACTGATAGCATACTTTAATGAACCCTGTGGCCTCCCAAGCCCTTAGCTCTGGTGCGAAGTTGGAACCCACAGCCCTAGCTGGGTGCAAGTGAGACAGGAACCATCCTAAAGACACAGGGCCATCTGCAAGGCCCTGGGCCTAACAAGATAAAGCCCTAACAAGATTGGCCCTAACCAATCAGTAAGCTAGGAAAATCAGATGGAGACGACCAAGATCCACATTCCCCAGCCTCTGCGCTTTCCTGGGCTTACACATGTGCCCTAGCACCCAGGAGTGCACTGAAGGTGACCCTAGCCCCACTAGCATTGTAAAAATCACACCCAAGGGTGGAGAGTTAGCATGCTAATGATGCATGTGTCACATGAAGTGGTATGTTGAACAACAGTGTAAGCACAAGCACAATCCCACCTCTATATGCTGTGACATGGCCCTCCTCCCCAGCCTTTGCCTAATAAAAACCCCATAATCCCGCTCCCTAACAAGCCAGTCACCTGCCCCTTTCCTTTCTGCGCCAGCTCACTTGTGCCTCTCCTGTGCATAAGCTAATAGACTTTTACTATTCTACTCCCGTTTGTTGTCTCTCTTCATTTCTATCCTGGGGGAGAACAACAACCCAATGTGCCGTAACACCCCCGATAGATTTTCATTTAGAACACCAATCCCTACACCCCATTGTTCTCTATAAAAGCAGCTCCTTTTCTTAGTTTTCTGGATTTGCCCATGGTTTGCCATAGCATGCCATCCCAAATTGCAATTCTTTGGGCTATTCTTTATTTTTAAAGGATGGATTTTTTTTTTTTTTTAGAGTCATCTTGAGCTAACAGCTGTTGCCAATCTTCCTCTTTTTTCTTCTCCTTTTCCCCATGATTATGTATGATAGTTGTAACTTCTTCTAGTTCT
Source organism: Equus quagga (assembly GCF_021613505.1). NCBI lineage: Eukaryota > Metazoa > Chordata > Mammalia > Perissodactyla > Equidae > Equus > Equus quagga. Next base: position 86,794,554 of record NC_060280.1, on the reverse strand, counting down.
CCTATGTAAGCCACCACCACAGCATGGCTACTGACAGACAAGTGATTTGGTTCTACCCCTAGGAACCATACCTGGGCCACCGAAGTCAAGCACACTGAACTTTAACCATTAGGTCATCAGGACTGGCTCTTGGCTATTCTTGAACAAACTCATTTTGAGATAAAATAACAGGCAAATTTGCTTTTTAAGTTGACAGTAGAAATTAGCAAGTTTTTTCATAAATTACATGGAATTGCAGGGGAACCAGGACAGCCAAACCAATCTTCAAAAGTAAAACAAATTAATAGGATTAAAATTTTCTGATTTCCAACCTGACTAGTCAGCATGGTAATCAAGGTATGTGGTAATGACACAAGGACAGACACACAGACCAGTGGATTTGATTGAGATGCCAGATATAAACCCATTCATCTAAGGTCGACTGAGTTTTTAAAAAGGTACCAAGAATGAAGAAAGAATATTCCTTTCAAAAATTAGTACTGGGAGGGCCGTCCTTGTGGCGCAGTGGTTAAGTTCGCACACTCCGCTTCTTGGTGGCCCAGGGTTCACTGGTTCAGATCAGGTGCAGACATGGCACTGCTTGGCACACCATGCTGTGGTAGGCGTCCCACATATAAAGTAGAGGAAGATGTGCACGGATGTTAGCTCAGGGCCAGGCTTCCTCAGCGAAAAAGAGGAGGACTGGCAGTAGTTAGCTCAGGGCTAATCTTCCCCCCCCAAAAAAAAATTAGTGCTGGGACAGTGCTTGCCCAGTGGCATAGTGGTTAACTTCATGTGCTCCACTTTAGCAGCCTAGGGTTCACCAATTCGAATCCTGGTCATGGACCTATACAGAGCTTATCAACCCATGCTGTGGCAGGTGTCCCACATATAAAATAGAGGAAGATGGGCACAGATGTTGGCTCAGGGCCAATCTTCCTCAGCGAAAAAGAAGAGGATTGGTGGTGGATGTTAGCTCAGCGCTAAGCTTCCTCAAAAAAAAAAAATTAGTACTGGGACAACTGAACAGCAACACACAGAAGAGGGAAGTTGGACCCTTACATTATGCCACATAAAATAATTTACCAAAATGAATTGAAGACCTAAATCTGAGGTAAAACTATACTTTTAGAAAAAACATAGGAGAAAATATGACCTTGGATTTGGCAAAGAATTATTAAATATGATACCAAAAGCAAAACCAGTAGAAAAAAAAACCCAGATAATTTGAACTTCATTGAAAGTAATCACTTTTGTGCTTCAGAGGACACCATCAAGATAATGAAAACACCCATTGGAACCCTTGTGCACTTCTGATGGGAATGTAAAACCATGTCTCCATTGTGGAAAGCAATATCGTGATTTTTCAAAAATTACAGAGAATGCTACCACATGATCCAACAGTTCCATTTCTGAATATTTACCCCAAAAAAGTTAAAAAATGGACTCAAACAGGGGGCTGGCCCCGTGGCCAAGTGGTTAAGTTCGCGCACTCCGCTGCAGGCGGCCCAGTGTTTCGTTGGTTCAAATCCTGGGTGCGGACATGGCACTGTTCATCAAACCACGCTGAGGCGGCGTCCCACATGCCACAACTAGAAGGACCCACAACAAAGAATATACAACTACATACTGGACGGCTTTGGGGAGAAAAAGGAAAAAAATAAAATCTTAAAAAAAAAATGGACTCAAACAGATAGTTGTACACCTGTGTTCACAGAAGTGGTATTCACAGGAGCCAAAAGGTGGAAGCAACCCAAGTGTCCATCAACAGAAGACTGGATCAACAAAATGTGGTATATACACAGAATACAATATTAGTATTTTTTCTCCTGTGTTGTTTTTTAGGAGTGTTGCAGTCTTACATTTTACACTAAGATCTATGATTCACTTAGAGTTAATTTTTTATGGAAAGTATGAAGTCTGTATCTAGATTCTTTTTTTTGTTGTTGGCATGTGGATGTCCAGTTTTTCTGGCATTATTTGTTGAAAAACTATATTTCCCCCATTGAATTGCCTTTGCTCCTTTGTCAAAGATGAGTTCACTATATTTGTGTGGCTCTATAGGAAACAATTGACTTTTGTATATTAACTTTTTATGCTTCAAACATCCTCTACTCTCTTATTAGTCCAACAGGTTTTCTTTCCCATTTGGAATTCTTCAATATTTTCTCCACAGAGAACATTTTTATATGCCACAAAGACATTTGTATCTCTTGCTTCCCAGTCTGTGTATCTCTTATTTTTGTGTGTCTAGTTGCATTAGCTAAGAATTCCAGTACAGGGTTAACTTGGAGTGGTGAGAGGGGACACCCTTGACTTCTTCCTGATGTTACCAGAAAACATCTAGTTCCTTCAGTGTAGTCCACTAATATTAAACAAGAGCCCAGTTGATGTAGAGGGAGGTGTGGGCAGAGGGGAAGCATCCTCCAGTCCAGCAATTGGGTCTCAATCTCTTAGTGAGACTGTGTGCCTGGGTTTGACCTCCTGTGGTACAATAAGAAAGATATTTGATCTCTGTCCTCAGTTCCTAGCAAAAATGTCCTGAAGCCCTTGGAATACTTGAGTTATAAGGGTGATAAAGTATCTTTTGTTTTAACGAGGCACCTCTTGGCCAGCTCCTAGATGGCTTCAGGATGGGGGTCAGACACCAGAAACACAAAGCCTTGATTAGGGGCTTGGAACTTTCAGCCCCAGCTCCCAGCCTCTGTGGAGAGGAGAGGGGCTGGAGACTGGGTTAATCACCAATGGGCAATGATTTAATAAATTGAGGCCATGTGATGAAACCTCCTTTGGAACCCTTACAGACAGAATTGAGAGGGTTTCTGGGTTGGTGAACACATGCAGGTGCTGGGAGGGTGGAGTGTCCAGAGAGGATGTGGAATCTCTGCAGCCCCTCCGCCTCCACTCCCCTCACCCATACCACTGCCCTACTTTGCCCTATGCAACTCTGCCTTTTGTCTGTTCCTGAGTTGTATCCTTTATATAAACCAATAATAGTAAGTAAAGTGCTTTGTTAAGTTCTCGGAATCGTCCTGAAATTACCAAACCTGATGGGGTGTCCAGGGAATCTATGAATTTGTAGATGGCTGAGTGGAAATGTCAGCAGCCCAGGCACCCATTTGTGGATGGCATCTGCAGAACAGTCAGTGTGTGGGACTGAGCTCTTAACCTGTAGAGTCTGACAAGAGCTCTGCGTAGTTAGTGTTAGATGTCCAACAGTTCAACTCAAATATCTTTGGTGACATAGAGTTGGAGAAGTGGCATTGGAACCAACTCCATGTATTTGGTGTCTGGAGGGGAAAAACCCTATCATTCTCACAAGTGCCCCACCTTTGAGAGCAGAAAATGCTAGAAGAGACTCAAGTTGGCTCTTTCCTTCCCCACAGGTCAGTTAGGCTCTGGGAAAATCCCAGTGAGTTACGCTCTTGTGAAATTGTTGTGATTTCAACAATTGTGAGATTGTTTTGAGGATGTGCTTTGTTAGGAACAAAATATTCTGGGCATATTTTAAAATACCTACTTTTTGGTCTCTCTTTTTAATTTTGGGGATGCTAGTTTACCGCATGTACTCATTTATCTGATGGAAGAGTTGATTTTAAGTTTCTTGGCTTTTCTCTTCTGCAGACTGGAAGGTGGTTTCTAAGCTCTTGACGTGCCAGACCAGAGACCAGAAGTCTCTTTTTTTTTACTACTGACAGCTTTAAACTTTCATCCCTCCTTCATTCCCTTGTGCCCCACATCTTAACATGGTGATAAGAAAGCCTGGATCCCCCTTCCTTTAGTTCTGGCAAATGATTCAGTCCACAGAAGGCCCTGCCCCTTTACCCAAACTCTCACCCTAGCCCACCTCCTTCAGTAAAATACCCAGGCCAGGCTCCTCTCCTTGCTCCCTCCGGGCATTTCCCACCTGCCTGAGAGGCCTGCCCTGCCCTCCCCTGACAGTTCCGTGATGAGAATAGTAAACCCTTTCATACCCTCTAGGCATGTGGGTGTTATCATTAGTGTAGACATCTGAACCAAATCATGGGTTGGGGTCCACCTGCTTGTGCAGGTGACCATAAAGCTTATACAATAGGTAACATGCTGCATATTTTTAAGTACTTGTTGCTTTATTTTTCTGTTGATAAATCCTCCAGATCATTTGATATTAATAGATGCCACCCTTGTATGAGTCTCTAAGTGCATTCTGTGGACATTCTTGAAAACTTGCTGGGTTGGGGCCGGCCCGGTGGCGCAGTGGTTAAGTTCACACATTCCGCTTCTCGGCGCCCTGGGGTTCACTGGTTTGGATCCCGGGTGCAGACATGGCACAGCTTGGCACGCCATGCTGTGCTAGGCATCCCACATATAAAGTAGAGGAAGATGCGCACGGATGTTAGCTCAGGGCCAGGCTTCTTCAGCGAAAAAGAGGAGGGCTGGCAGTAGTTAGCTCAGGGTTAGCTAATCTTCCTCAAAAAAATAGAAAAAATAAAAATAAAAATAAAACAAAACAAAAACCAAAAAAACTTGCAGGGCTGCAGATAGCGATCAAGTTCAAATTTACAGGAAATAGCAATGGAGTACATGACTTGACCCTTCCTCCATTTGTGCATAACTTATTGATTTGTTCACAATAGTCTTCAACACTTGGGTTTATGGGATTATTTAATTGAAAAATTTTTGTTCCAATCACTGTGAAATGGGATCTACTGGATGTTTTATTTTCTATTTACCTCATTGCCAAGGGGCTAGACATTTCCTTATATATATAGTCGGCCCTTCATATCCACAGGTTTTGCAGCCACAGAATCAACCAACTGTGAACCAAAACCTGCAGAGATGCAGGGCCAACTGTATGATCTTCTGTTAAGTACACTTTGCTTTATTCCCATTTTTAAGTTATGTGTCTGTTCATTTTTACTCTGGAAACTAACCCTTTTATGTTGTATGTATTGGTGATATTTTTCTTTCCCTTGATGTTTATCTTTTAAGTACCTTAATTTTAATATATTTGAATTTGTCTGTCTCTGGCTTTATGGCTTGTTCTTTTTCTTGTATGAGAATTTTCTCCCTATTCTTATGTCAATAAAACATTCACCTGTGACTTCTAAAAGTGGCCCAGTCTTATCTTTCACATTTAAATCTACAATAAATGGGCTATTGTCCATGGAACAGAGGGGAATGCAATGCATTTTTCCACTTAGATAACAGTGTGTCCCTGCACCTGGGTATTAAGGTGCTCATGGTATTTGCCACTGCTCCACAATGCCCACTCTGTCCTTGACCAACTTTCCATGTTAAATCCCAACCCACGGAAGACGCTTTTCCTTTCCCTTGTTCTGTTTGTCTCCCTGCTGATACTGTATCGTGTGGAATCCTATGGCTTAAAAATTCTTGATCTGTGTTAGACTGCCACTTTGTTCTTCAAAACACTTCTCTTCATTTTTGGACGTTTGTTCCTCTAATAGACTTGGAGGAGTAGTATTTGCTGACTGCTAAAGAGTCTGTTTGGGGATTTAAGAAATGTTGTAAAGATATCGTTTGGGAGAGGTGACATCTGGGTGGCACTAAGAATACTTGCCATCCTTCCACTTTTTACATTCTGCTTTGATATTTCCCAATAAAATTTAAAAATTTTTCTGTGAGGATCATTGAATAACCTTTGTTAGTCTTCTCTGGAACTGAATTAAATTTGATCTGAAGGAAACCAGGAGCAAGCTTCCAAATGGTGTCTCTCAGTGCAGTCACATAGGCTGGGCTCAGTTCTTGAAGCAACAAGTTGTGAGTATGCATGTGGGTTACTGTCTCCCAGGGAAGCTCAGTAGAGACTCAGCGCCAGAGTGGGTTTTGGGGGCTGAGCCCAAAGGCATCATCTGTCGAACATGTAACAAGCTTACAGACTCGCAAAGAGAAAACAAGAGTTTACTATATACCATATTGTTTGCCCTTTAGACACACTGAGCCCTCTTATCTATAAAGTTGATGGGGTCAGTTCCAAAATCCCATTTCCCAGATACCACTGAAGGACAAACTTTGTGAGCAAGCATTTCTAAGGATAAGGGATCTCTAGTCTGTTAATGCTCACTCTTCAGCACATTAGGTAGTAGAACTTACTATGAGCAAGAGCTGGAGATCCGATGTAGAAATCGTAATTAGCGCTGACCCAGGCAGCTTGTTTCACTTCCCAGGCAGGAGGGCTGTTTCTATTTTGCTGTTGCTCTGCTGACTAGGTCAATCTAGGACCAGAATTGCTGGTGGGAACCTTTTCTCAGTCCCCTGCATGTGGGCATCAATGGGTTACTGATCTCTTTGATGAACCAGCATTTAGGAGATTTATGCCCCAGGGGGATTCCTATGCTTGGGATGGGCTGTCATGCTGCTGTGACCCACAGGGGAATCTGGAAAAGAGAAATTGAGAGGACAGCTTCTAGAGTGATTGGTAGGGAATGACCTGCTGCAAAATCAGAGAAAGGAGATTTTACGGTTTTTTGGAGGAAAGCAGTATTGAACTCTTTATGTGTTTTGTAGTCATGTTCAAATTCACCACGAAACCTTTGTGGATTTTAATGAAGTCTCTTGCATATTCCAAGCGTTAAGCTATTCCTCAAGGTCACGATGGCCCCGATTACAATTTTAGGATTCTGCCAGAAAGCGCTCTTCTGTGATCTTAGCATCCCAGTTTGCATGCACCTGTGTCCTAAGCATTGGTGGGAAGTAACCCTGAGGCTCATGAGTACAGGGATTTGGTGGAGGTCTGAGTTGTTCTGCCTTCTTCCTCATGCCTGAGCTCTACCTGAATCATGTCCTAGTTCCATGAAGTGAGACAGAGAAAAGAAGGTAAAACTGAGTTTGTGGTAAATATTATACAAACAAATTATAATCCATTCTCCTCCACAAGAACATTTTCGTTCAGCCAGCTGGATCTATCATGTTTGGTGATGAGAACAGAATAAAGAGCTTCCACTTCTTCGCTGGAAGTTTGTTTAAAACTTCATGCAGCTGTGAGGCTGTGCTTCATGGGGTGCTGCATCACATGGTGGTATTAAGAAGAAGATGAGTTTTCTCACAAGGAATTGATGTGCTTAAAATAGAAACATTTCTTTCATTTGTATAGCATTTCTCTGAGGTGTTCTGTACCCTGACATTAGAGAGCAATGAAGACTTGAAGTGATCACAATGAAAATGTACCAGTACATTCCATGTTTTCATGATGCTGTTCAATTTATGAGGAAGTGAGTGTGGCCAGAGAGTAATTCTTCTGATGACCAAGTCATAGAATAAACGTTGGGAGACCACAGAGTCATATGTGAACTTCTTATGGATTGAATCTAAATCCCCAGCGCTGTCCGTCTTAGCCATTCTCCTATATACATCTGTGTCATGTTTTAGGACCGAGTGGCCTGTGAGGGTGGGACTGTGACCTTCACCATGGAGGAGTGGGCTTTTCTGGACCCATCCCCAAAGAAACTCTACAGGGATGTGATAAGATCCCTAAGGTAATTGATTTAAAAATTACAACATGATGATTTGTTATACATACAGTGTATTGTATAGTTCACACCAATTTACTTTAGTTTTGTTAAAATAAAAGACAGAGACCAGCTTTGAAAATTCCCTAGCAGATAAAACCAGTTTAGTCACACAAGCAAAGCTTAATTTAGCTTATTTTGCAAAACTAACTGACCTGGGTCATTTCTTGCTCAGCTGCTGTCTATGGTTCTCAACCACAGTCAGGCAGGCCACTTGGCAATACAGTATGTGCCACCTGGCAGGAGCCCCAACATGCCCTTTATAATCTCCCTTATCTGCCCAGGACCAATACCACATCGATGAATATGACCTACACCTCCTCCCAAGGGGTGCGATCCCTATGGTCTTGGGCCGTGAGGCCCAGCCACCTGGGGAGAACCCCCATTACTTCATCTTCCCTGATCAAAGAGTTTCTGTCCACTGTGGGTTCAGTGCCCTGGGGCCATCACACATACATGGCTCTCCAGATGTGCACATCTCCATCCCTCATCCTCCAATGTGTTTGCCTCCTTGATGGCCACTGCTTAGTATAAAGTGGTGATATCAGGAAATATTAGTTCAATCAGCTTGTTTTTCTTTATCAGGAATGGTTTGGCTAAGGCCAGCCCCAGTGCCCTAGCGGTTAAGTTCAGGGCACTCCACTTAGGTGGCCCAGGTTCAGCTCCTGGGAGCGGATCCACACCACTCATCTGTCAGTGCCATGCTGTGGTGGCAGCTCACGTAAAAAAAGAGGAAGATTGGCAACAGATGTTAGCTAAGGGTGAATCTTCCTGGAAAAAAAAAAATGGCTTGGCTATTCTGTTTCCCTGCAATACTGTATAAATTTATGAACCAACTTCCCAATTTTGATAAAGAAATCAGCTGGGATTGGATGTTATGTTGACTCTTCAGGTCATTTTGGGGAAATGTGACATTTCAACAGTAAGCATTCTGATCCATGAAATTAGAACTTTTCCAATGTATTAATACCTTTATTAATTTCTTTTGATAATCTTGGCAGTTTTCATAGTATTTGTTTTGTAATCTTTGTGGTAAATATATTCCCATGTATCCTTTTCCTTCCAATCCTATTGTAAATGCATTTATTTTCTTAATTTCATTATCAGATTGTTCATTGCAAGCATATAGAAATACAATCCATTTTTATATTTTGAGCTTGTATCCTACAACATTGCAGAATTCAACTATCAGTTCTAACAGTTTTTTGGTATACTTCTCAGAATATTCTGTATGCAACTGTAAGTGTGGAAAAATTTCCCCTTCTTCCCTTCTAGGTTATGTGGCTGGTCTAACAATTAAAGTGACATAAGACAGACTAACAGAAGAAAAACAAATCTAATTACCTACGTATGGGAGCTCCCAAAAAGGTGAGACTCAAAGAAATAACCACAGCAGGAAGATTTCATGCCCTTTAGACCAAGAAACAGATTGAGGAAGACTTGACAAGGCTGAGGGGTTTGGGCTAGAGGTAGTAAATGGTGAGGAAACAACAAGATTTGTTTACACAGCCTTCTCAGCCCTAAATGCCCTGTCTCGGATGATAAGGCTGCCTTCTGGTTAAAGTAGCATACAGATCAGCTGGAAAGTCATCTGCTCTCAAGGGGACAAAGGAGAGCCAGAGTGTCTTTCTTGCAATGGCTGTTTCTCAAGCACCTTTAAATTCAAAATAATCAATATGCCAATGTGCCATATCTGAGGTGACATAATCTGAACCTCTAGACAAGAGACGGTTTTACATCTTCCCAACCACTCTGCATCCATTTTATTTCTTTTCTTGCCTAATGGTTCTGGCTAAAATCTCCAGTACTTTCTGGAAAAAAGTGGCAAGAGGAGACATCCTTCTTTGGTTCCCCATCTTCAGGGGAAAGCATTCCAGTCTTTCACCACTAGATATAATATTGGCTGTGGGATTTCCATGTATGCTTGTTATCAAGTAAGGAAATATCCTTCTACTCTGTTATGCTAAATGTTTTAATTATGAAAGAGTACGGATTTTGTCAATTATTTTCCTTGAGTCTGTTGATTTCATTGATAGATTTCAGTCTATCTTGCAATTTTTGATTTTTGATATCCTTTATCACATTAATAGATTTTGATATTTTAACCGAACCTTCCGTCCCTATAATAAACCCACTTGGTCATGGTGTATAAATCTTTTTTTATGTTGCTGTTTTGGGCTTCCTAGAATTTGTTGAGGATTTTTACATTAATATTCACAAAAGAAATTGGGGTGTAGTTTTTTTGGTGATACACTTGGTTTGGGTATGAGAGTAGTACTGCCACACCCACCCACAATAATCTTAAAAGTTTATATAGAGGTTTTAATGGAGTTCAGTAATATCTACAGTCCAGATGGTCTAAACAACACATTATTCTCTCTAGGCTGCATCCTTGGAATGGCTCTTAGTTCAGGATCATTGGGCAGAATGTATCTTCCAAGGACGGGGGTGTGGGAAAGGAGGTTCCAATTGCCCAAGTTAGGCTGGAGGGTCAACCAGTGGTCACCTCCTCTCCGTGACCTCCTCCAACAGAGCAGCTTCTTGAATCTTGGGTAACTCATTCCATTAGGGCCATTTTTCAAAGTCATGGAAAAAAATCTCTCTCTCCATACATATAAGTAACTCCCTGTGCTTTGTAAATGGAGCTCTTTCTCTGGCTTAGAAGACCACCTTGTAGGATATTGTTGAGTTCTCATGGGCTTCCCTCAGTGCAGGTGGATGCACCAACACTCTAAGTGTATCCTGGCCCTCATGTTTGCCATGATGGAGACGGAAAGGAACCACATGCTATTAGCAAAGACAACCTTAAGGCGTCATGTCTATTGTGCCCACCACAGCGATTAAAGGACCTTTGAGAGCACCATGATGTGACATCAAGAGAAAGCCAGACTGGCCCTAATGTTACCTATGAGAAGCAGAACAATTTATCAATTCATCAGTGTAGGAAGCACATCTCCAGTTTCTGCCCAGATGGGGCCACTACTGGAACTGTACAATTCCCACAGGTGCAAGGAAAGAAGGGTTGGGGAGGGCAGTGATGAAATGTAGTTTCCTCAGCACCATGTTTCGGACAGTGTGTGAGAGTGGAGCCAGACTCATGCATCTTCCCAGGCGAATGCACATTCTTAGTATAGTGCGCCCTTTATTTGAGGTGAAGACGAGGAGCTAGGAGATAAAGCAAAAAAACAGAGGCTGGGGGACTGGGCCCATGGCCAATTGGTTGAGTTCACATGCTCAGCTTCGGCAGCCTGGGGTTCTCATCCTGGGTGCGGACCTGTTCACTGCTCATCAGGACGTGCGGTGGCAGCATTCCACATAGAAGAACTAGAATGATCTACAACTAGGATATGCAACTACGTACTGAGGCTTTGGGGAGAAAATGGAAAAAGAAAAAGCAGAAGATTGGCAAGAGATGTTAGCTCAGGGCCAATCTTTCTCACCAAAACAAAACAAAACAAAACAAAGGCATTCCTGACTTAGGAAATCAGAGTTATTTCCAGGAAATCTGCTTGTAGACTATTATTTTCCAGGTAGTTCTTAAAGGGAAGGTGAAAAACAGATAAGGAAATGGAAATATCTTTTGCATCTCTCAATGCTTGATGCTGAACACCCTCAAAACTTTTCTTCCTACATTCTATAGGTGACTGATTGATGATGCTGTTGCCCGGCAGTGTTTCCCCTTGTATGATGAGGACTGGTTGCAAACTGTGCCTTCCTCTTCTGTTTTCATGGTGATCACTTATAGTTCTTTGGCCCTGCCCCTCAGTTTGCACTTGTCAGATGTCCTCCGAATACTTCTGCCCGTGGGCCTGGTGAAGTTATTGCTGAAGTTCAGGTGGACTTGAGTGGGGCTGTTTGACTCAGATTATATCGAAAGGGAGCATTTCCTCAGGGAATTGGGATAGGAAATGTTCAGATATGGTATCTGTGCAGACTATGTGGAGAGGATGCCTGTCATATAGTGATTACAATATTGTCAAAATGAATGTTACTCTGTAGTATCGTAGACTCACCAATCAATGAGATGATTATTTAGATGAAACTAGCTGTCTAACAAGTCTCATTATAGTTGGATTAAACAGTGTAACCACAAGTAAGGGTGGGTCATGACCACAGAGTGATTTAACAGCCGTGAGAAAGAGCTCCTGTTTATATTTTCATTGGGATACAAATATTTTCATGTCAGAAACATTTTCTAAATTTGACCATTCTGAATAACCAGAAGTCACTTTTCTTCTGAAATGATGGCTTGTTTTTTGCTCCCAATGCTCTTATTCTGAATCTGACTGAAGTGTTGTAAGGATAGTCACCTAATGCGTCCCTGATACTGTAATTGAACTCAATGGGTTCACCTCTTAGTCAATTTTGGAGCCAAAAAGCACAAGCAAGGCAAAAGTGGTGAAGAAAGGTTTATTACTTGCATAGGCAGGGGAGAATTCTGGGCATCTCTCGCAAGCAGTGTCTCCCCAAACAAGGGTTTGGGATTCCCTTTATTGTGAGATCATAGTACGGTTCATGAATATTCAGTTACGGAAAAGGCAGGAGCTCACGTTTGTCGCCTAACAGTCCTGTTCCTTTAAGTCTCAAGGGTAGCATGTACACACGCTACTACATATATAGCATGATCTAGAAACGGCTGCTTGGTTCCTCCCAGAGGAGGAGAATTTAACGTGTTGACGAGATTATAATAGGGACATTTTACTTCAGAGCAACTTGAGGGGGCTAGAACTGACTTCAGCTAGCCTGCTTGTGGGAATCTTCGGTGGTTAGGCTCTTCCTGAAACTTTCTGTCTGCCAACACTCAACAGATAACGTTAGTCTTTATCAGATCCTCAGTACACTTTTCTTGGTCTAGTTCCCTGGTCACAGTATCTGTGCCTGTGTACCTTTTTGGCAAAACTTTGTCAGACTCCAGTTATCAATAAAGATCAACATGGAGAGAGACTAATTATTGCATACGGTGAGGTGACCTTCAGTTGTGTGTTACTAAACAAGGATCTCAGTTCCAAGAGCCTTCTCCCAACACCACCTTTCAATGCAAATATCCCTGCAGAGGAAGCGTTCTGTCTGGCATCCTGCTCAGACACCTAAACTCAGGGGCTGTCACTCAGACACCAGAGGGTGAGTCTTCTGAACTGTCCAATCAGAAGCGGCGCCGGGGCAGGTGGGTGGGGCGCAGCTCACCAACCGCCCGGAAGTTGCTGCTCCGGTCGCGCTGGGGACCGCGTCTCCCCGCCATTAAAGGGTCTAAGTGGCTCTGCCGCGTCTTCTGTCATGTTGTGACCTGTAGCGACAGCAGTGTCATAGGAAGGACTCGGGGGACCCAGGAGCCCTAGGAATGGTGAGTGTGCGGCCCCGGGATGAGGACACGCAGGCGGGGCTGGTGGGAAGCGGCGGGGCGGGCCGGCCTCTCGCGGTCCCCTCCGGGGTCTGCGGCCCCGAGTCCGCGGTGGCGCCGCTCGGCCCTCAGGCCCCTCCGGCCGCAGGGTGGGGGCGGGGCAAGCAGCCGGGCCCCGGGCGTCCTGTGGTCCCTGCGCGCGGCGACTTGGGCCGGAGCGTCTCTGGGCCGCTGTGCGCCCGCAGCCCCGCGTGTCCCAGACGCTGAGGGACCCACGGGAGGGCCCGCAGGACAGTCGGGCCTCGGGCTCCGGGGTCCGTGCGCGGAGGGGCTGCGGTTTTGGGGTCCCCAGGGCCTCCTTTCTCCGCAGGGGAAACCCTTTTTCTCTTGAACTTTCCATGGATTTGAGGAGCAGAGCTCAATCCACGACCGTGTCCCCCAGTCTAGGTCTTCCTAGGGTTGACAACAAGTACCTGAATTTCCAGTCGCTCCCCAAATTCCCAAATGCCAGCGTCCTGCCTCTGATTCACAGCATTATTATCAACTATTTGTCCTTGTTGGATTTGAAACAGACGCAATATTTTAGTTATCGTTTTCTCATAGTCAATGGATGGCTGTTTTAAAAAGATTTGTTTTGTGTGTGTGGATATTTTCCATGAGTGAAAAGCAGCTTATAAGCACCTGGAACTACGTTGTATGAAATCCTCGTGCGTCTCCCCCAGGATCTTTCTGGGCACAGACATCCTGTGGAAAGTCCTCTGGGTGCAGGTTCCTCTTGAGAAACTTTCCTGGATGATCTGTCCTGTCAGCACTGTCCCCACCTGGGTTAGTCACTTTAAAAGATTTATTCACTTTATTTTAATCTCAGTTTTCCAATGAATAGAAATTAACTTAATCAACGTGACTTGAAACACAATATAAAATATTTCCAAAGAAGGAAGAAAGAGGTGAATTTCAGAAAAAATAAGACGTTCCAGTTTTACATTGGATGCACTAGATTCTTCTTTCCTTCTTTTCCTCCCATATGGGTGCTAATATTCTGAGGTCTGTTCTTTTATTTTGGGGGAGTTCAAATAGATTTCCAGGGCTTAGACTTGCAGACCAGAAGTATGAAGTAGGATTAATAGTTTATAAAAAAAATTTACTGTCATGGAAATACTACTATATTAGCATCATTTTTTTTCCAGAATATGCAATATATATTTGTAGGATTTCTTTTTTTTTTTAAAGATTGGCACCTGAGCTAACAACTGTTGCCAATGTTTTTTTGTTTTTTCCTGCTTTATCTGCTCAAATCCACCCAGTACATAGTTGTATATCTCAGTTGCAGGCCCTTCTAGTTGTTGCATGTCAGACACTGCCTCAACGTGGCCTGACAAGCGGTGCCATGTCTGTGCTCAGGATCCAAACCAGGGAAACTTAACCACTCGGCCATGGGGCGGGTCCTGTGGGATTTCTTTTTGAGGTAGCAAATTGCCATACAGTTTTCTTCCCTCACTTCCACATAAAGACTGGTTTGACTGTTTCTGCTGGATTGCCTCAAACCCTGTGTTTGAGTATTTAAAATATCAGTGATGGTCCAAAAAAACTCCAGTGGGGGCAGAGGCCTGAGGGCAGTGAGTCTAAGCTAAGGCCCCCTTGGACCTGCAGAGGGAAGGCCTTGAAGGCCCAGTTGTCCTTCCTGGGGAGCCTCCCCTGCAGGTGTCTTACTGCTCACATCCCCATGGAAGGAGCCTTTATCCTGAGAGGAGCTGCAGAGCCCTGGAAAGCTGGGGGTGCACGTGCTCATGGGGTGGGGAGTGATGCCCTTTCTGAGGTTGTAACTGTGGTTTCCTTGGCCCTGTTTCTAGACATAATTGGAGTTTTGCATGCACAGTGTGGGTGCATTCAGAGAGTAACTTGTTTACGCTGAGAAAGTCTGTGAGAGTCAGGAGCTCTGTGTCCTGGATGAGGGCCCATTAATCTGGGGTCCATTTGGGTCAGAACCTTAAAGTGGATCCAGCTGAGTTTCCTCACTGTGAGAATGGAGCCTGAGAGAGGGAGCGTGTGCACTGTTCCCTGGGGAGAGGAGGGTGTGTGGGGCTCCCAGAGCTCCTTCCTGTGACTGCTCAGGTGCCCTCCCCTCCTTCTCCAGGGAGTGACCCCCTCCAGGGCTCTGTCTCCACCAGGAGAGTCAGGAACACGGGACCTTCTGACTGTGGCTTTCTTTCTATCCTGTGGGAAGCAGGCTGCTCATCTGAGCTGATTCCAGTGTTTGTGTTTCTTTCCTTTGGATTCCTTTATCGATGGACTAGTGCAGCCCTTTGGCTCTGGTTTCCCTTAGCACTTGGGCCCTGAGACTGTAAGTTGATTGAGAGAGAGGATCTGAGGAAAGCAAGCAAATTTTTTCACTTTAGATCAGTCTTTCTATGTGCATATCTGCAGAGAACATAGAAATTTGAAAGGCTAAAACAATTGAAATGCTCTTTTAATTGATGTGAGGGAAACTTCTAAAAGCTGTCATAAATCTTTGAAAATCAGGTACATTTAAGGGTTTAAGCACAAAACCTGATTGCCTTATATTATGCCATTCGTCCCTGCAGATATCCCGAGTGTGAGGTCTAGGGGAAGGACGGACCAGGGTGCAGCGTGTCCTGTTACTCAGAGATGTGAAAAGTTTATTTTGCATGGTTTACGCTTTTGTATCTATTAGTGTTTAAAGGAGTTAAATCTTAGAATGGTTTCCTATGTACAAGAGTTAAAATTAAAGAATATAAATATCTCTGTTTATTTGAAATAAATCTATAAGACAGCAAAGTCTGACTTGGGATGACTTGCTGTGAACATATCCTGGTCCCCTCCAGCACTTTTACTCCAGCCACCCCCATATAGTTTTGATCACTTTTGAGCCTCCTGTGCGTGTTTCTTTGTATAAATCCATCGAGAATATATATTTTTCTTATCCATATTTGTCCCTGTAGTGAGCAGTCAGACTCCACATTTTTGGTGACTGCTCACAGCTTAAGCCTCACCCACCCTCTTCCCCTCGTGCCCCTACCTGGACAAGCTGAGGAGAAGCCTGGGTACTCTCTCCTCTAGAGCAGGCAGGAGATTCCCACCACCCCAGCCCCTGCCTGTGTGCAGAGCTCTTGCCCCGGCCCCACCCCCAGGCCCAGTGAAGTCCCATCCCAGGCCAGGCTCCATTCCTTGCTTTCTGAGCCCTGTCAGAGCTGCTTGAGAGGCCGGCCCTGCCCTCCCCTCAGACCTCTATTATGTGAGTCCTAAGCCTTTTCCTACCCTGTGGTGTGTGTGTGTGTGTGTGTGTGTGTGTGTGCACGCGCGTGCGCCACCCTGGCATCAGTCTCAACAAGGGAACCACCCCTCTGCAGGTAATCATAACAGTTGGTGCCCTGAGAAGCATGTCCACACACACATGACCCCACCCGTGGGTCTGTCTTCTCTTGCTCTGACTTGCTCCCCTGCTCTGCTGCCTGGTGGTGGCATGCACTGTGGGCTGCTGCTTGCTGGGGAGCTGGGCTGTGAACTGTGCTGCCCTATGTTGCATTGTTGACCCACCAACCTCAGTTCCAGGTTCAGCTGACCAGAGTTGGCAATTTCAAGAATTTATAGGCATGTGGGAGTAGGACTGTTGGATTGATGCCTCCCTAGATGAGTCCTGGGTCAGTGTCTTTGTAGGGATTTATCCGTGTGTTGGAGTGAAGCTGTGACGGAAGCTGTGGTAGCCTGACATACCCCAGCGATGGGGATATAGACAGGGACCATACATTTTGCAAGAGGTGGGTCCATCAGATGGTCACTCCTGAAAGAGCTGTCATTTAAAAAACAGGGAAGAGATGGGGAAAGGCAGACAGTAGGTGGCGGGGTGAGTCCACACTCCTAACACCAGAGGGCTCCCCAGGCCCCTTCAGTACCTCTGCTGCTGCCGCTGCCTCTGCTGCCACAAAGATCCTGACCTAGAGGGTTATGGGGGACACACTCATGGCACCTCTCTGGCACAAGGGATTAGTTCAAACCTGACTTAAGCCCAGGGTTTCAACCTTGTAAAGCAGCCAGTTGTCAAGGGGGAGGCTCCTAACCCTGATGGCACTGTTTTGAGGCTCTTAGGTGGAAAAATTTATAAATAGCAGGGTAGGGAGGCACTCCCTCTCCTGCAGTATATCCCATGATGAAGAAAACAAAACAGGAAAGATCAGGAGGAAGGAAACAGTAGATAAAATACTGAAACGAAAGTCTACAATTTGACCCAATTGGGAATCCAGAATATACTAGAAGAATTTACATAACAAAACAGATAAAGGTACACTGCTTGACTTTTGGGCCTCTGCAACATCGGTTCTGAATTAATTTTGCTCTCTGATGTAATGCACTAATTCAGAAATAATCAAACAGGTACTCAATATGAAGTGTCAAATTACAGTAATACCCAGGATTCCACTAAAGTTAACTAAGGTGCCCCTGATGATCTTAGGGGTGTTAATGAATATAATATAGAGGACATATAGGACAAATGTTTCATTCTTTACCCATCAGAACTATGATCTTGCCTAAATTCCTTGTACTAATAGTACCCATTGTCCTAAAATATCCCATAGTGAGCTGGGAAGCTCTGATCCGATGAGCAAGAATTGGAGTTAAAAGAATTCTCTGCCCCTTACAAATTGACTTGACAAATTGGGACCCCAGGGACTTTGCCCCACAAATCTAGTAGTTAAAATGGCCCAATGTCAATTTCACAGGGCCTTGAAGGATTGAAAACTATAGAAAACCTAGTTAGTGAAGGGATGATTATTCCCAGTGCTGGTTTTTTTTTTAAATCTTGAATTGCCCTCTTTCTTATTTATTTATTTAATTGAGTTCGTAATAGTTTACATCATTGTGTGGTTTCACTTGTACATTATTTTTTGTCTGTCCCCATATAAGTGCTCCCGTTCACCCCCTGTGTCCAGCCCCCACTGCCCTTCCCCTGGTAACTACTGAACTGTTCTCTTTGTCCATATGTTTGTTTGTCTTTCACATATGAGTGAAGTCCTATGGTGTTTGTCTGGCTTATTTCGCTTAACATAATACCCTCCGGGTCCATCCGTGTCATTGCAAATGGGATGATTTTGATGATTTTGTCTTTTTTTTATGGCTGAGTAGGATTCCATTGTATATATATACTACATCTACTGTGTACAGTCAGCGGTCGATGGGCTCTTGGGTTGCTTCCATGTCTTGGCTATTGTGAGTAATGCTGCAGTGAACATAGGGGTGCATACGTCTCTTTGACTTGTTGATTTCAAGTTCTTTGGAAAAATACCCAGTAGTGAGATAGTTGGGTCATATGATGTGTCTGTGTTTAGTTTTTTGAGGAATCTCCATACTGTTTTCCATAGTGGCTGCACCAGTTTGCGTTTCCACCAGCAGTGTTTGAGGGTTCCCTTCTCTCCACACCCTCCCCAACGTTTGTTATTTTTAGTCTTAGTGATTATAGCCGTTTTAACAGGTATAAGGCGGTATCTTAGCGTAGTTTTGATTTGCAATTCCGTGATGATTAGTGATGTTGAGCATTTTTTCATGTGCCTTTTGGCCATCTGTATATCTTTGGAAAAATGTCTGTTCCTATCCTCTGCCCATGTTCTGATTGGGCTGTTTGTTTTTTTGTTGTTCAGTTGTGTGAGTTCTTTATATATTTCGGAGATTAACCCCTTGTTGGATATAAGACTTGCAAATATTATCTCCGAGTTGGTGGGTTGTCTTTTTGTTTTGATGCTAGTTTCTTTTGCCTTGCAGAAGCTCTTTAGTCTGATGAAGTCCTACTTTTTTATTTTTTCTTTTGTTTCCTTTGTCTGAGAAGACATGGTATTTGAAAAGATCCTTTTAAGTTCAATGTCACAGAGTGCACTACCTCTTTTATCATCTGGAAGTTTTATGGTTTCAGGACTTCAAGTCTTTGATCCATTTTGAGTTTATTTTTGTGTATGGCATGAGCTAAGGGCCTACTTTCGTTCTCTTGCAAGTGGCTGTCCAGATTTCCCAACACCGTTTATTGAAGAAACTATCTTTTCTCCATTGTATGTTCTTGGCACCTTTGTCAACGATTAGCTGTCTATAGATATGTGGTTTCATTTCTGGGCTTTCAGTTCTGTTCAGTTCATCTGTGCACCTGTTTTTGTCCCAGTATCATGCTGTTTTGATTACGATGGCTTTGCAAGTACATTTTGAAGTCAGGGATTGTGATTCCTCCAGCTCTGTTTTCTCAGGATTGCTTTAGCAGTTTGGGCTCTTTGGTTGCTCAATATGAATTTTAGTATTCTTTGTCTTATTTCTGTGAAGAAGGTCATTGGGATTCTGATTGGGGTTGCATTGAATCTATAGATTGCTTTGGGTAGTATGGACATTTTAACTATGTTTATTCTTCTGATCCATGTGCATGGAGTCTCTTTCTGTCTCTTTATGTCATCGTGTATTTCTTTCAGTAACGTCTTATAGTTTTCATTCTGTAAGTCCTTCACCTCCTTGGTTAAATATATTCCTAGATATTTTATTCTTTTTGTTGTGATTGTAAATGGAATTGTATTCTTGAGTTCTCTTTCTGTAAGATTGTTATTAGAGTATAGAAATGCAGCTGATTTTTGTATGTTGATTTTGTACCCTGCAACTTTACCGTAGTTGTTTATTTCTAATAGTTTTCTGATGGATTCTTTAGAATTTTATTTATTTATTTATTTATTTATTTATTTTAAAGATTTTATTTTATTTTTTTCCTTTTTCTCCCCAAAGCCCCTCGGTACATAGCTGTATATTCTTCGTTGTGGGTCCTTCTAGTTGTGGCATGTGGGATGCCGCCTCAGCGTGGTTTGATGAGCAGTGCCATGTCCGTGCCCAGGATTCGAACCAACGAAACACTGGGCCACCTGCAGTGGAGTGTGCGAACTTAACCACTCAGCCACGGGGCCAGCCCCAGGACTTTTTATATGTAAAATCATGTCATCTGCAAAGAGTGAGAGTTTCACTTCTTTATTTCCTATTTGGATTCCTTTTCTTTCTTTCTCTTGCCTAATTGCTCTGGCCAAAACCTCCAGTACTATGTTGAATAAGAGTGGTGAGAGTGGGCACCCTTGTCTTGTTCCTGTTCTCACAGGAATGGTGTTCAGTTTTTCCCCATTGAGTATGATGTTGGCTGTGGGTTTGTCATATATGGCCTTTATTATGTTGAGGCAATTCTCTTCTATCCCCATTTTGTTAAGAGGTTTTCTTTTTTTTTTTTTTTATCATAAATGGCTGTTGGATCTTGTCAAATGCTTTCTCTGCATCTATTGAGATGACCATGTGGTTTTTATTCCTCATTCTGTTAGTGTGGTGTATCATGTTGATTGATTTGCAGATGTTGCTTGATTTGTGGATGTTGAACCATCTCTGTGTCCCTGGTATGAATCCCACTTCATCATGATGTATGATCCTTTTGATGTATTGCTGTATTCGAGTTGCCAATATTTTGTGGAGGAATTTTGCATCTGTGTTCGTCAGCAATATTGGCATGTAGTTTTTCTTTTTTATGTTATCCTTGTCAGGCTTTGGTGTCAGAGTGATGTTGGCCTCGTAAAATATGTTAGGAAGTGTTTCATCTTCCCAAATTTTTTGGAATAGCTTGAGAAGGATGGATATTAAATCCTCTCTGAAAATTTGGTAGAATTCCCCAGGGAAGCCATCTGGTCCTGGGCTTTTATTCTTTGAGATGCTTTTGATTACTGTTTCAATCTCTTTCCTTGTGATTGGTCTATCAGATTATCTGTTTCTTCTTGATTCAGCTTTGGGAGGTTGTAAGAGTCTAAGAATTTATCCATTTCCTCTAGGCTATCCATTTTGTGGGCATATACTTTTTTGTAGTGTTCTCTTGTAATCCGTTGTATTTCTGTGATATCCATTGTTATTTCTCCTGTTTCATGTCTAATTTTGTTTATCTGAGCTTTCTCTTTTTTTTCTTAGTAAGTCTGGCTGGGGGTTTGTCAATTTTATCTGTCTTCTCAAAGAACCAGCTCTTGGTTTCATTGATCCTTTCTACTGCCTGTTTTGTTTCAATAGCATTTATTTCTGCTCTGATTTTTATTACTTGTCTCCTTCTGCTGACTTTGGTCTTTGTTGTTCTTTTTCTAATTCAGTTAGGAGTAATTTGAGATTGCTGATTTGGGATTTTTCTTGTTTGTTAAGGTGTGCCTGTATTGTGATGAATTTCCCTCTTAATAAGTCTTTTGCTGCATCTCATGTGAGTTGGGATGGTATGGTTTCACTTTCATTTGTATCCAGATATGTTTTGATTTCTCCTTAAATTTCTTCAATGCTCCATTGCTTGTTCAATAGCATGTTGTTTAGTCTCCACATCTTTGTGCCTTTCTCAGCTTTTTTCTTGTAATTAATTTCTAGCTTTATAGCATCATGATTGGAAAAGATGCTTGTTATTCACTTTCTTAAGTTTATTGAGTCTTACCTTGTTTCCTAACATATGATCTGTCCTTGAGAATGTTCTGTGTGCACTTGAGAAGAATGTGTATTCTGCTCTTTGGGGATGGAGTGTTCTATATGTGTCTATTAAGTCCAACTGGTTTAGCTTTACGTTTAATTCCACTGTTTCCTTGTTGATTTTCTGTCTGGATCTATCCATTGATGTGAGTGGAGTGTTGAGGTCTTCTACTATTTTGAGTTATTATTAATATCTTCTTTTAGGTTTGTTAATAGTTGCTTTATGAACTGTGGTGCTCCTGTGTTGGGTGCATAGATTTATAAGTGTGATTTCTTCTTGATGGAATGTCCCTTTGATCATTCTATACTGCCCCTCTTTGTCTCTCTTTACCTGTCGTATCTTTTATTTTTGAGGAAGATTAGCCCTGAGCTAACTACTTCCAATCCTCCTCTTTTTTCTGAGGAAGACTGCCCCTGAGCTAACTTCCATGCCCATCTTCCTATACTTTATATGTGGGATGCCTACCACAGCATGGCTTTTACCAAGTGTTGCCATGTCCGCACCCGGGATCGAAACCAGCAAACCCCGGGCCACAGAGAAGGGGAACGTGCGAACTCAACTGCTGCGCCACTGGGCCGGCCCCCTACCTTTCTTATCTTGAAGTCTCCTTTTCAGATATAAGTATTGTGACACCTGCTTTCTTTTGTTTGCCATTAGCTTGGAGTATCCCTTCACTCTGAGCCAGTGTTTGTCCTCGGAGCTGAGATGTGTTTCCTGGAGGCAGCATATTGTTGGCTCTTGTTCTTTAATCCATCTCGCCACTCTGTGTCTTTTTATTGGAGAATTCAATCCATTTACACTTAGGGTGATTACTGATATATGTGGGCTTAATGCTACCATTTTATCACTCATTTGCTGGTTCTCCTGCATTTCCTTTGTTTCTGGTCCTGTGTGTTTTGGTCTACCTATTGAATGATGTAGTTTGTTATCAGGTGTTTCTTTGTTTTGTCCTTATTCATTATTTGTGTCTCTGTTCTGCTTTTTTGTTTAGTGGTTTGTGTTCAGAATCTTGTATATAAGATAGTCCATTTTCTGATGGCCTCTTATTTCCTTAATCTAAACTGATTCAGTCTCTTTCCTCTTCCCCTCCTAAGTTGTTTTTGTCGCATCTTACTCCATCTTGTGTTATGAGCTGGTGGTTAAAATGACAAGATTATCTTTGTTTTTGGTGTTTTCTTTCCCTTTATCTTTAATGCTATACTTGGGTATTTGCTATCCTATTCTGATTCTGTCTACCTATTTATCTCCTTACTCCATGCTTTGTAACCCTTTGCTCCCTTTTTTTTTTCCGGGTGTGAGGGCCTTCTTGAGGATTTATTGTAGAGGGGTCCTGTGGCTTGAACTCCCTTAGCTGTGGTTTGTCTGGCAAAGTTTTTGTTCGTCCATCATATCTGAAGGATATTTTTGCTGGATAGAGTATTCTTGGCTGAAAGTTTTTGTCTTTTACAGATTTGAATATGTCATTCCATTCTCTACTAGTCTGTAGGGTTTCTGCAGAGAAATCTGCTGAAAGACTGATGGGGGTTCCTTTGTAGGTTATTTTCTTCTGCCTTGCTGCTGTTAGTATTCTTTCCTTCTCATTCATTTTTGCCAGTTTCACTACTATATGCCTTCCAGTAGGTTTTTTACATTGACATATCCAAGAGATCTGGAAGCCTCTTCCACATGGATTACCATCTCTTTACCTAGGTTTGGGAAGTTCTCTGCTATTATTTCTTTGAATATGCTTTCTGCTCCATTCTCCTTCTCTTCTCCTTCTTGAATACCTATAATTCTTAGGTTTCATTTCCTAACGAGTCGGATATTTCTCAGAGACTGTCTTCATTTCTTTTTAGTCTTCATTCTCTCTCCTCCTCTATCTGGAGCATTTCAACATGTCTGTCTTTGATTATGCTTCTACACTCATCTATGATGTCTGCTTGAGTGTTCAGGGACTCCATATTTTGTTTATTTCTTCCACTGTGTCTTTCATCTCTAATATTTCTGATTGATTCTTCTTTATAGTTTCAATCGCTTTTGTGAAGTAGCTCCTGAACTCCTTGAATTCTCTACATTGTCTTTTACCCCATTGAGTTTTTTGATGATAGCTCTTTTGAATTCATTGTCATATACCTGACATATTTCTGTGTCTTCAGGACTGATTTCTGGGTCATCTTGTCTCTGGTCTGGCGATTTGATATAATGTTTGATATTGCTAGAAGGGGTGGCTCTGTTTTTATGCATCCTGGCATTAGTGGGTTGCAGTTACCTCCTGTCGACACGGAGTAGGGGTCAAGAACCATGTATTCTGAGCCATCTTCCCTCAGCTGAAATCCCATGGGGTAGAGCTGTGCTGGGGAGGTTCGGAGAGGGGTGCTTTCTCTTGCGTGCTCTCAGGGTTTTCTCCCTCCACTCTCACTATCTGCTCCCCTTGGGTGTTGGCTTGATAAGGTCTCCCCCCACAAAAGCTCTTGCACTGCTAAAGGTCTTCTGTCTAGTCTGCATGGGCCCTCTGGGATCCTTGATACTCCTGTGAACAAACATCCCCATTCCCGTTTGTTCCTCGTTGGAGGCCTTTGGAGGTGTTCATGGATCATTGTTGTTGGGTGGGACAAAGTTTTTTTCTTACCTCATTCCACCTCCTCCGAGGGGGGCTCCAGCCTCTCCATCCTCTGTAGTATGGCTGCTTGTGTCTCTCCGACGTTATTTGTGTTGTGTTTGGATGTCCTCTGTTAGAGTATGAATGTTTTTTCGTTGTGTCTTGGAGGGGGAAGATTGCCAGGAAAGTTCATTCTGCCATGATACTCAGGTCCTCAGTGGCTCAGGTTTACAGGTTCAGATCCTGAGTGCAGACCTACATCACTCTTCAGCCATGCTGTGGCCATTACTCACATAGAAAATTGAGGTCAATTGGCACAGATTTAAGCTCAGTGCTGATTTTCCTCAAGCAAAAAAAGAGGAAGATTGGCAACACTTGTTAGCTCAGGGTAACTCTTGCTCAGCAAAAAGAAGCTGTAATGTTTTGATGGGACAGAATCTCTGGACTATGAGCTTCAGAACAGGTTCTTAGCATTCATTCCTCCTCTATTGTCTGAGAAATTCTGAAGAATCTGGGAGTTGTCTTATAGCTCTTTCCTCGATCAGATAAGGTTTTGGCCAATTAGATCCCTTTGAGTGATGGCCAAAGTTAAGAGAGCACAAAAAGCTTTGGGCATATAGGAAAAAGTTTTACCCTGCTTTCCTGCATTAAGCATGAGACAATTTTTTCCAGTCTTCAAAATGAGAATGTCCTTGGGTTACTAGTGGAAATAAACATACATTTTGCAGGTTCCCTAAGACTGGACTCCCTGGTGCTTTTAACTCTCAAATTACTCCAAAATGTATCTCCAGCAAATTCATTGTTAACAGGATATGTGTTTCCAGGGGTTGCTGGCTGCAGTTGCTTCTCCTCCAGGTAAGCAGTAATTCTCCATACTTCTCAGTTTCTCATTTGGAAGCATTGGTTTGTCATCTCATCTCAAATCTTGCTTGGATCTAAGGAGAAGTGTTGCTTTTCAGGTGGTTGTTATTTTCTTGTTGTGAAGATGAGATCACTCAGAGCTCCTTAAACATCAGAACGGAAACCAACCATCCACCTCTGTTGCTGTGTTTTCCCTTGTGAGACTATCCCATTTGCATGTGTGAATTCTACTGCTAGAGCAATGTGGGAGGTTTCAAAGTTTTCTTTTTTGTCTAATGCATCTAAAAAGATTATGTTTTCTCTGGTTTTGGATTTCTTTTTCTCATCTTATAAAAATTCCATTACCTGAATACCCATTTGTTACCCAAAAGATATTTTCCATTGGTTATCTTGTGTTTTATCATGGCCTTTGGGGGTCAGGATTAACACCCTATATAAAATGGGATTAGATGCCATCACTATGTTGCCACATGCATCAAGTGAATAAGAGTATGTTCATTGCTCACAGGTACTTTCTAAGGAGAGCAGGGCAAGGCTAAGCAGGCTGGAGCAGCATCTGTGAGGAAGAATAGCTCGAACTTTAAGGTATATTTGTGTAGAGGCTCCAGGTTTCCAAGGTTTGACCCCTGTAACAGTTCACACAAAGAAAAGATACACGTATCAACCTTCCTGACTTATGTATCCATTGTAGGCCAGACAGGGTGAGCAGGTATCTAAAGCTTATTGAGAGTCAAATATCAAAAATCAGGTGACGTCAGCATCATGGCAGAGTGAGATCTTCCCTTAGTCTCTCCAAGATACAATGAAAAGGATATTTGCAAACCCAGAGAAGACATTCACAAGAGACAGTAGATGTCTGAGAGATCCAAGCAGCCATATGTCTGAAGGTGATCGTGCAGACCCCTCCCCAGCAGGCAGTGGAAGGAGGTAAGCAGATCTCTTCTCCCTTCTGAGTGGCAGCCATTTGGGTGTGGGACTTCATGTGGTGCCTGGCACATGACTCTGAGAAGAAGGGGGGAAAGGCAGCCATCCATGGGAACACTCTCACTCTTGGAGTTGCCTCAGCCTGTGGGATTGCTTCCACACCAAGGCAATTGCGAGGGTGTCCCCACCAAGGCAAGCAGCCCAGTCAGGCAGACAGTGAGTGGAGAGCAGAAGCGTGCAGGACCACAGTCAGGAAAGAAAGCACCCCTCCTGCCTGGTGCATAGGCTCGGCTAGCCAGTCAGAGCAGGGGATCCCTGACAAAGTGCCTGTGCCTATATGTGTAAAGTAGCAGCATCCAGCAGGTAAACAGAGAGGGGCCCTGGTGGCACAGCTACCAATAATAGGAACAACTGCCAGGGGTCATGGTGGGCTCAGAAAACACAGCTCCTGCCTCCCACACTGGTGGCCAGTGGAATCTGCAACCAGACAGTACCACTATTTGGTGGGAAAAGTACACCCCATGAAACAGCATAAAGAAGCGTATTAACACTCCTGACCAGAAGGAAAATGACAAGTACCTAGAAATCAATCGAGAAGTTACAGAAATTTAAAATCTAAATGACAGAGAATTCAAAATAGTTATCATAAATAAATTCAGTGGGTTACAAGAAAATTCAGAAAGACAGTTCAATAAAATCTGGAATAAAATTAATGAACACAGGAAATTCTTCACAAAAGAGGTTGAAAGTATTTTAAAAATCCAATCAGAAGTGCTAGAGATGAAAAACACAATTAGTGAGATAAAGAAAAATCTGGAATAATTAATAAACAGAGCTCATATTATGGAGAACAGAATCAATGCTTTAGAGGATGGAAATATAGAAATGCGTCTGATGGAGGAGGTGAGAGAACTAAGATTAAAAAGAAATGAAGAAACTCTTTTGAAATACCTGATTCAATTACAAAATGCAAGGTAAAGATTGTAGATATTCCAGAGGGAGAAGGGAGCAGAGAGCTTGTTCAAAGAAATAATAGCTGAAAACTTCCCATCCTGGGGAAGGAGCTGGAATTACATGTAAATGAGGCTAATATAACTGCTAGTTGCATCATAGTAAGAAGATCTTCTCCAAGGCGTATATTAGTAAAACTGGCAAAATTCAGGGACAAAGAAAAAATAGTAAGGGCAGTAAGGCAGAAGAAAATAACCTAAAAGGAACTTGGATCTGGCTTTCAGCAGATTTCTCAGCAGAAACCTTACAGACTAGGAGAGTGGAATAATATATTCAAAATTTTGAAAGACAAAAATTTTCAGTCAAGAATATTCTATCCGGTGAAACTGTCCTCCAGATCTAAGGAAAAAAAAGAACTTTCCCATATTAAAAAAGAAAAGCTGAGGGGGTTCGTTTCCACAAGACCACCCCTACAAGAAATGATCAAGGAGGCCCTCAGATATGAAAAAAAGTGTAGAAAGCCTTGAGCAAAGAGATGAATAGACAAAACCAGAAAATTGCAACTCTCTATCAGAACAGGTTACTAAACACTTAATTATAACATGAAAGGTAAATGGAAGGAAACCATCAAGAATAAGTATAATCACTTCAATTTAATCACAAACTCACAACACAAAATGGAACAAGTTTTGACAATGATAATTTAAATTTAAACAAAAATTTAAATAAGGGATGGCACCTGCTTATTGTAAGGAAATAAGAGGCTATGAGAAAATAGACTATCTCATTTATGAAATCTTATACAAACTACATGTTAACTAAGAAACAAAAATCAGAACAGACACACAAATGAGAAACACAGAAACCTGAAAAAACTATCATAGCAAATCACAAAACTGAATTGGCAGTCAGAAATACACAGGACAAGAAACAGAGAAATACAGAACAACCGTAAGACAGGTGGTAAAATGGTAGTATCAAGCCCTCGTATATCAATAATCCCTCTAAATGTAAATGGATTGAATTCTCCAATGACAAGGCACAGAGTGGCAAGATGGATTCAAAAACAAGACTCAACAATATGCTGTTTTTAGGAAACATATCTCAGCTCTAAAGAGAAACACAGACTCAGAGTGAAGGGATGGAAGATGATGCTTCAAGCTAATGGCCAACAAAAGAAAGCAGGTGTCGCAATACTTATAACAGACAAAGGAGACTTCAAGATGAAAAGGCAATGAGAGACAAAGAAGGGCAGCATATAGTGATAAAAGGGACACTCCCCCAAGAGGACATAACACTTGTGAATATATATGCACCTAACGCAGTAGCACCAGAGTACACAGGGCAACTGTTAACAGACCTAAAAGGAAAAATTAACAGGTACACAGTAGTAGTAGGGGATCTCAGAACCCCGCTGACATCAATGGATAGATCATCCAGACTGAAAGTCAACAAGGAAATAGTGGAATTAAATGAGAAACTAGACCAGAAGAACTTAGTAGATATATCTAGAACACTCTATCCAAAACCAGATGAATACACATTCCTCTTAAGTTCACATGCAGCATTCTCAAAGATAGACCATATATTGGGAAACAAGGCAAACCTCAATAAATTTAAGAAGACTGAAATCATATCAAGCATCTTTTCAGACCATAGTGCTATCAAAATAGAAGTTAATCACAAGAAAATAGCTGAGAAAGTGACAAATATATGGAGACTAAACAACATGCTACTGAACACCCAATGGATCATTGAAGAAATTCAAGGAGAAATCAAAAAATACCTGGAGACAACTGAAAATGAAAATACATCATACAACTCATATGGGATACAGCAAAAGTTGTCCTAAAAGGAAAGTTCATAGCAACAGAGGCCCACCTTGACAAAACATAAAAATCACAAATAAGAAATCTTAAACTACACCTAACAGAACTAGCAAAACAACAAAGCCCAAAGTCAGCAGAAGGAGGGAAATAATAAAAATTAGAGCAGAAATAAATGCAATAGAAGCCCAAAAGATGGTAGAAAGGGTCGATGAAACTAAGAGCTGGTTCTTTGAGAAGATAAACAAAATGGACAAATCCTTAGCCTGACTCACTAAGTAAAAAGAGAGAAGGTTCAAATAAAGTAAGAAATGAAAGAGAAGAAATTGCAACAGATAGCAGAAATACAAAGGATTATAATAGAATACCAAGAAAACCTATATGCCTACCAATTTGACAATTCAGAAGACATGGATAAATTCTTAGACTCATAAAATCTCCCAAACTGAATCAAGAAGAAATAGAGAATCTGAATAGAGTGATCACAAGTAAAGAGATTGAAACAGTAATCAAAAACCTCCTAAAAAAGTAAAAGTCCAGGACCAGATGGCTTCTCTGGAGAATTCTACCAAACAGTCAAAGAAGAGGAATGTCTATTCTTCTCAAACTGTTCCAAAAATTTAAGAAGATGGAACACTTGGTAACTCATTCTATGAGGCCAGCATCACCCTGATCCTAAAGGCATACAAGGACAAGACAAAGGAAAATTACAGACCAGTATTGCTGATGAACACAGATGCAAAAATGCTCAACAAAATATTGGCAAACTGAATATAGCTATACATTAAAAGGATCATTCACCATGATCAACTGGAATTCATACCAGGGATGCAGAGATGGTTCAACATCCATGAATCAATGGGATATACCACTTTAATAAATGAGGAATAAAAACCACATGATCATCTCAATAGATACAGGGACCGCAATTGACATGATCCAACATCCATTCTTGATAAAAACTATCCATAAGATGGGTATAGAAGGAAAGCTCTTCAATGTAATAAAGGGCACATATAACAAACCTACAGCCAATGTCATACTCTTGGAGAATAATTGAAAGCCATTCCTCTGACAACACAAAAAGAAAATAGTGCTCACTCTGGCCACTCTGATTCAATATAGTACTGGAGGTTTTGTCCAGAGCAATTAGGCAACTGGAGGAAATAAAAGGAATCGAAGTTGCCAAGGAAGAAGTGAAAGTCTCACTGCTCACAGATGACATGATTCTATTTATAGAAAACCTTAAAGAATCTATCAGAAAGCTATTAGAAATAATCAACAACTACAGCAAAGTTGCAGGGCGGAAAATCAACTCACAAACATCAGTTGTATTTCCTTACTCTGATAACAAACTAACAGAAAGAGAACTCAAGAATATAATCACATTTACAATTACACCAAAAAGAATACAATATCTAAGGATAGGGGCTGGCCCAGTTGCAAAGTGGTTAGGTTTGTGCACTCTACTTCGGTGGCTAAGGGTTTTGCCAGCTTGGATCCTGGGCTTGAACATGGCACCGCTCATGGAGCCATGCTGAGGCTGCAACCCACATGCCACAACTAGAAGGACCCACAACTGAAAATTCACAGCTATGTACCAGGGGGCTTTGGAGAGAAAAAGGAAAAATAAAATCTTAAAATATATATATATATATATAGAGGGGCTGGCCCCGTGGCCGAGTGGTTAAGTTCGCGCGCTCTACTGCAGGCGGCCCAGTGTTTCGTTGGTTCGAATCCTGGGCACGGACATGGCACTGCTCATCAGACCACGCTGAGGCGGTGTCCCACGTGCCACAACTAGAAGAACCCACAACGAAGAATACACAACTATGTACCGGGGGGCTTTGGGGAGAAAAAGGAAAAAAAAAAATATCTATATATATATATAGATATAGATATCTAGGAAAATATTTAACCAAGGAGGTGAAAGCCTTATACAATGAAAACTATAAGACATTATTAAAAGAAATCAGTGATGATATAAAGAAATGAAAAGATATTCCATGCATGTGTGTTGGATGAATAAATATAGTTAAAATATTTATACTACCTAAAGCAATCTACAGAGTGAATGCGATCCCAGCCCGAATCCTAATAACATTATTCATGGAAATAGAACCAAGAATTCTAAAATTCATATGGGACAACAAAAGACTGCGAATAACTAAAGCCATCTTGAGAAAAAAAGAACAAAGCTGGAGGCATCACAATCCCTGACTTCAAAATATACTACAAAGTCATGGTAATCAAAACAGCATGGTATTGGTACCAAAACAGACAGCACAGATCAATGGAACAGAATTGAAAGCCCAGAAGTAAAACCAAACATGTATGGGCAGTTAATCTTTGACGGAGGAGCCAAGCACATATAACACAGAAAGGAAAGTCTCTTCAATATATGGTGTAGGGAGAACTGGACAGCCTTGAGCAGAAGTATGAAAGTAGACCATTATCTTTCACCAAACACAAAAATTAACTCAAAATGGATTAAAGACTTGAAGGTAAGATGTGAAACCATAAATCTTCTAGAATAAAGTATAGGCAGGACACTCTTGGACATCAGTCTTAGCAGCATGTTTTTGAATACCATGTCTACTCAGGCTGAGGAAACAAAAGAAAAGATAAACAAGTGGAATTATGTCAGACTAAAGAGCTTCGGCAAAACCAAAGAAACGAACAAAACAAGAAGACAACCCACCAACTGGGAGAAAATATGTGCAAATCGTATATCTGATAACAGGCTAATCTCCAAAATATATAAAGATCTCATTCAGCTCAACAACATAAAAACAAACAACTCAATCAAGAAATGAGCAGAGGATATGAACAGACTCTTTTCCAAAGCAGATAGATGGCCAACAGGCACATGAAAAGATTTTTTAACATCACTAATCATTAGGGAAATGCAAATCAAAACTACAGTGAGCTGTCACCATATACCTGTTAGAATGGCTATAATCACCAAGACGAAAAACAACAAATGTTAGAGAGGATGTGGAGAAAAGGGAACCCTCATCCACTTCTGGTGGGAATGCAAACTGGTGCAGCCACTAGGGAAAACAGTATGAACATTTCTCAAAAAGTAAAAATACTAATACTGTATGTTTCAGCTATCCTGCTACTGGCTGTTTATCCAATGAACTTGAAAACAACAATTCAGAGAGACTTATGCACCCCTATGTTCATTGCAGCATGATTCACAATAGCCAAGATGTGGAAGCAATCCAAGTGCCCATCAGCTGATGATTGGATAACGAAGAAGTGGTACATATATACAATGGAATACTACTCAGCTGTGCAAAAAGAGAAAATCATCCCATTTGCAACAACATGGTTGGAACTTGAGGGTATTATGTTAAGCTAAATAAGGCAGACAGAGAAAGATAGACATCACAGAATTTCACTGATAATGTGGAAGATAAACAAACACATGGACAAAGAGAACAGATTAGTGGTTCCCAGATGTGAAGAGGGTGGGGCAGTGGGCATAAGGGGTAAAGGGGCACATATATGTGGTGACTGATCATAATAATGTACACCTGACATTTCACATTATAAACTATTATGACCTCAATAAAATAATTTTAAAAAGTGGAGAATGAGGTGAAAGACAATTAGTAGATTTGTATATTTAATGAAGACACAGCTTAGACTGTAGGCTGACTAGGTTTCCTGAGAGAACCAGGGAATCAGACTGCTGGAAGGACACGTGGACGATGAGAACAAATATCAAACAGGGGCTTCAGGAAGTATTTCTCCAAAGGAGCCAGCATTTCACTGGAGTATTTGGTAGAGCAAGTTATGCCCCCAGGACATTGGTGGAAACAATAGAGCAACAGCCAGCAGTTAATCTAGTTTAAGCACCGGTTGTGTCCATGGAAGAGGAAGAGAACCCCCATGCCACTGTGTCAGGACAGCAGACACAGCCAAAGCCATGCCCGATTCCAGGGGCTAAGTCAGAAGTTTCTCTCTGTGTGGAGGGCAGGGAGTTAGCTAAAATACTCTGCCTAGTCACTGAACAAAGAAACAAGCTAATAATAATAAAGAGTCCCAGTAGGAAGCGGACCAGTACCCAGTTGCTACAATATATTACCTGTAACGTGTGGATTGTATCAAAGATATAAAACATGCAAAGATCCCAAAAAGTAGGAACCGTACAATGGGGAAAAACAGCAGTTGAACAAATAACCCAACAATTAGAGGAAACTGCAGTAAAATTAACAAACGATGTCTCAGCAGAGAAAAGGGAGGTTAGGAGGCAGAGGGACAACATATTGTAAGTGAACAAAGAAAAGACCTGTCAACCAAAAATCCTATATTCACTAAAACTACCTTGTAAACTATAGAGATGAAATACTTTCCCAGATTAACAAAACCTGAGAAAGTATATTAATAGCTGACTGCCTTATGAGATGATTGATGGAGTTCTTCAGGTTGAAATCAAGTGACCCAGGATGTTAATTGATATCAACATAAAGAAAGAAAAACACCAGTATAGGTAATTATATATATGTGAGATAGAGAACAAATACCGATTTTTTCCTTTCTTTTGGCTGATATCAAAGGACTGTATAAAATAGTATGTACTTAATGTGCTGGTGTCCTTATTCCATATAGAACTGTAATATAATTTGTTTGCCATTAAAAGCCTTAAGGTCTTGAGTGGGAGCAAAGCTGTCTTGTGCTACGGAAGTGTCGATAGACAGTAAAGAAATAAATGTAGCAAGATATTATTGGTTTTAGCATTACTTGATGTAATCTGCATAACAATAATGCCACAATAATGGCAAAAGAGAATAGAGCTATATATGAGTAAAGAATCTATGCACACTGGAATTAAGCTAGTATAAATCTGAAGCTCCTTATTGTAAATTAAGAAGTTTATGTTAAATAGTAAAGGAGCCCCTAAAAAAGAAAGAACTTAAAAAGTATAGTGAAGTTATTTAAAAATTAAAATGCTATGTTAGAAAATATTCAATTAATGCAACAGAAAGCCATAAAGGAGTGGAGAAACTGAAAAGAACATGAGAATCCAAACTTACATTAAAACTAAAAAGGCAGGTGTCATTGCAACTAGGTCAGAAATCCTAAATGTGATTCAATTACATGATCTAGACAGGAGGAAGTGATTGTCACCTCAGATTAAAACATACAAACCATGATCTAAATATATGCTCAGTACAGGAAGCACACTGTAGACTCAAAGATGCAGATTGGAAGGAAAAGCAGGGGAAAATGTACATCTGGATTCAGCCCCCCAAATTTAGCTGGAGAGATGACACAAATATCTAGGAAAATAGTCTTTAAAACAAAAAATATTACTAGAAGTAATGAGGAAACTCATGTCATACCCTGAGGGGTGAAAGTTTATGGCCTGCAACTAAAGCAGTACAAAGAAATAAATTTATAGCCATTAATGCCTATACTAACAAAGAAGAAATATCTCAAATTGATAACCTAACCTTTTTTTTAACAGGTTTGAAAAGATGTGGCACCAAACCCAACAGCAAGAAGAAAAGGAAACAACAAAAATTAGAGCAAAATTAATGAAATGAGAAATAGAAAAGCCACAGAGAAGATCAATGAAACCAAAAGTGGATTTATGGAGAGATTAACAAAATTGACAATTTTTTTTTTTTGAGGCAGATTAGCCCTGAGCTAACTACTGCCAGTCCTCCTCTTTTTTGCTGAGGAAGCCTGGCCCTGAGCTAACATCTGTGCCCATCTTCCTCTACTTTATATGTGGGACACCTGCCACAGCATGGCGTGCCAAGCAGTGCCGTGTCCGCAGCCGGGATCCGAACTTGCAAACCCCGGGCCGCGGAGATTCAGAAAGTGCAAACTTATCTGCTGCACCACCGGGCCAGGCCCCAAAATTGACAAATCTTTATCCAAACTGTTCTACAGAAAAAGGTGGAAGAATCAAATTCAAAGAATCAAAAAGAAAGAGGGATAATTCTATCGGACATTACAGAAATAAAAAGGATTATAAAAGAGCTCAATGAACGATTGTATGGCAATAAATTAGGTAACTGAGATGGAATGGACAAATTCCGAAAAGACACAAACTACTGAACCTAAATCAAGAATAACTGGAAAATCAGAATAGAACTACAGAAGGGAAGGTGTTGAATTGGTAAACAAACCGTCATCCACAAAGTAAGGCTAGGCCCACATTGTTTCAGCACAGAATTCTCTGAAACATTCAAAGTTTCTTAATACAGATTCTTCACACACTCTTCTAAAAATTAGAATGGAGAGCATAGTTTGCACTCATTTTGTGAGGCCAGTTACAAAAAATTCCAGCAAACACAAACCAGCATAATAGAAAAGAATTATGCACCATGACTAAGAGGAATTAATTCAAGGGATAAAAGGTTTGGTTATTATCCAAAATCCATTTATGTAATCAAGGATAGCAATGGACTAAAAAGCAAAAGTGGCATCACATCATTTCAACAGACTCAGGAGAAATAATGGACAAAATCCAGTACCCCTTCACAATTAAAGCAGTCAGATCACCAGGAACAGAAGGAAACTTCCTAATGTCACAATGAGCATATATGGAAAACCCCCAGCTGATATTACATTTAATTAGGAAAGACTGGATGCTTTCCCCTTGACAGTTAGGAACCAAAGAAGGATGTCTGTTCTTGCCACTTCTATTCTAGAATATACTGGAGATTTTTGCTGGAATCCTTATGCAAGAGAAAAGAAAATCAAATGCATAAAGATGGGTTAGAAAGATGTAAACCTTTCTCTACTTCCAGCTGAGGTATGTTTTTAGAAAACTCTAAGGAATCCACTAAAAAATTTATTGGAATTGATCATTAAGGTTAGCAAAATGGTAGGATACAAGATCAAAATATAAAGCTCAATTGTATTTCTATATATGAACAATCTGATAATGAAATGAAGAAATATTGCTTTGAGAATAAATTCAAAAGAATCACATACTTCAGAGTCAACTTAGCAAAAGAAGTACAAGATGGATGGCGAGGAAAGTGCAATATATGGTCAAAAGAAATTAAAAAGGTATCAATAAATGGCAAAACATCCCAATTTCATGAATCAGAAGACTTACATTGTTGAAATGGCACTATTCCCCAGATGCCCTGAGATTCAGCACATACCTGACATTGATGCCAAATGATTCCTCTATACAAAGTGGCAGGCTCTTTCATAAAATTATGTGGAATTGCAGGGGAGTCAGAGTAGTCAAAGCAATCTTGAAAACAGAAAAACAAAATGGTAGGACTACCATTTCTTGATTTCAAACTTTGTCATATGCACTGGTAATCAAGAGTGTGTGGTACTGGGTCTGGCCTCGTGGCCGAGTGGTTAAGTTCACGTGCTCCGCTGCAGGTGGCCCAGTGTTTCATTGGTTCGAATCCTGGGCGCGTACATGACACTGTTCATCAAACCACGCTGAGGCGGCGTCCCACATGCCACAACTAGAAGGGCCCACAGCAAAGAATATACAACTATGTACCGGGGGGCTTTGGGGAGAAGGAAGAAAATAAAATCTTTGAAAAAAAAAAAAGTGTGTGGCACTAACACAAGGACAGGAATACAGATCTATGGACAGATTGAGATTTGAGAACTAAACCCATACCTCTGTGGTCTAATGATGTTTGAAAAAATTGCCAAGTTTGAGGCAAGAATATTCTTTTTATAAACTGGTGCTGGGCCAAGTGGATAGCCATATGCAAAAGAAAGAGGTTTTATCCTAAAGACCTAAAACTGAGTAAGCAATAACACAATTAGATAAAATACAGGGAAAAATTCATCAAGTTGGATTTGGGAAAGAATTATTAGATGAGACACAGAGCAAAAACAGGAACAACTACATTATTTGCACGTCATCAAATCAATAACTTTTGTGCTTCAAAGGACACCATCAAGACAGTGAACACACCCTTTGGAACTCTTGTTCCAAAACTGCTGTGAATAAAAAATTATTTGGATGGTATGAATGCAACACGGCAATTCTTCTAAATATTACAAACTGAGTTACTGCTTGCACTAGCAATGCTGCTTCTGGGAATTGCAGTAGATTTGAAAGCAGGGACTTCGACAGATATACGTCCACTGCTGTTTATACTAGCATTTTACACATTTGCCACAAGGTGGAAGTAAACCACGTGCCCTTCAACGGATGAATGGATCAAGAAAATCTGGCACATACATACAATGGTGTATCATTCAGCTTGGAAAAGAAAGCCAATGGGCTACAACTGAACTATACAGTTAAAAAATGTTGAAAACACAAATTTTATGGTATGCGTATGGTACCACAATGAAAAGCAAAAATTTTAAGGCAAGAGAGTGAAAACACAACCTATAGAATGGAAGAAAATTCTGCAAATCGTAATTCTGATAAGGAACTTGTATCAAAAATACCTAAAGACCTCTTCAAACTTAATTAGAAAAAGTCAAGAACCTCTAAATATAGTAAAGGATCTGAATACACTGTTTCCAAGGAAGACAGGGAAATGGTCAAGAGCGTATGAAAAGATACTGGGCATCCTTAGTGAGGAAGGAAATGCAAATCAAAACCCCAGTGACATACCACTTCACCCCCACCAGGATGGCTGGAATCAAGATGTGAGGTAAGAACAAGTGTTGTTGAGGATGTATTTAGAAATTTGAACTTTCACACGTGGGTGGTGAGAATGTAATATGGTGTAGTTACTGTGGAAAGAGATCTGGGAGTTCCTCAAATATAAAAACTAAAATTACCATGTGACCCATCAATTCCACTCCTGGGTACTTAGTCACATTGTGTGTGTGTGTGTGTGTGTGTGGGTGTGTGTGTGTGGGTGGGTGGGTGTGGTGAGAAGACTTCATCCGCTGTCTTAGCAAATTTCAAGTATACAAATTGTATACATATATCAAGTCATCGCACTGTGGTCTCTAAATATGGACAGTTGTGTTGTTCAGTTATCCCTTGATAAAGCTAAGGGGTGGGGGAAGAGTTTCCAGGTGCATCCGACATTTATATACTGACATCGTTTTTCTTATATCAGGGAAAGGAGGTCAACTGCCTTAGATGTGGGTATTATAGTGGTTAACATTTGAACGGTCTCTACAGACAAGAGCAAAAACTGATCTAAAATAAATTTCCTTCCAGTGGCAAATGTGCACCTGAGACTTTAATGAATACATGTCCTACCCTGCGGTTACACTGAGAAGAGTCCTTACGCCCAGGCTAGGGCTGTGGGATTCAAACTTTCCTGTAGAACCAAGTGTTCTGGGATACTTTATCTTCGCCTGTTTTTTGGTGAGGAAGATTGGCCCTGAACTAACATCTATTGCCAGTCTTACTCTTTTTGCTTGATGAAGAGTAGCTCTGGCTTAACATCTGTTGCCCATCTTCCTCTATTTTGTATGTGGGACACTGCCAGAGGGTGGTTTTCACGACTGGTGTGTAGGTCCGCACACGGGATTTGAACCTGCGAACACTAGACCACCTGAAGCGCTGTGCGTGAACTTAACCGCTACACACTGGGCCAGCCCCAATGGACTCTCTATCTTAAGTAGGAAATGAGTGGGCTGGGGAGGGATGGGTGGAAGGCTCATTGCTAACAAGGGTCACTGAATAAAAGGGAGCCTGACCTTTTATCACAGATGGTGAGGTCACATTTAAGTGTCAGCGTTTCTCAACAAGGGTCGCAGTTCCACGTTTGGCCTCACAGGCTTGTCACAAGCCCGTGGCCCCTAGAGGACATAAGATCCTATTATTTCCGTGTCGCCTGGCCTGGTTCACTCTCATGGTGTGTACTTGGTTTATTTGAAACTCAATCAGGACTTCCCAGTGCACACCGGCGCCCACTATTCACAAAGAACTGGGTGAAAACAATAGAGGCGGCGCCAGGCCACGAAAAAGTTCTGTTTAAATGCAAACATGCCAGGTGAGTCCGGTTCCAGCCTAGGAGGGTTCAGTTGAAGGCTGCGGCCTCCCACCTGCTGTCACTCTGGCATGAGGGGGCGGGGCGTTCAGGACCGTCCAGTCAGGGGAGCCGTTGGCGCAGGTGGGTGGGGCCATGCACTGGACTTCCTGTGAAGGGGGCTTTTGGATGCTGCTGGCGCAGCAGGTGAGCTGTTGTCGGCCATAGCGATACTGGTGGATTTGCCGCAGCCTGTCACCTGTGACCTGCACTGGTCGTGGGAATCCTAGGAAAGACTCAATACCCAGGAGCTCTAGAAATGGTGAGAGTTCAGCCCCGGGGTGAGGACACGGGAGGAGGGGCTGGTGGGAAGCGGCGGGGCGGGCCCGGCCTCCCGCGGTCCTCTCCGGGGTCTGCGGCCCGGAGACAGCGGTGGCGCCGCTCGGCCCTCAGGCCCCTCCGGCCGCAGCGTGGGGGCGGGGCCGGCAGCCGGGCCCCTGGCGTCCTTCGGTCCCTGCGCGCGGCTACTTGGACCGGAGCGTCTCTGGGCCGCTGTTCGCCCGCAGCCCCGCGTGTCCCAGACGGTGCGGGGCCCGCGGGAGGGCCCGCAGGACAGTCGGGCCTCGGTCTCCGGGGTCTGTCCGCGGGATGAGCTGTGGTCTTTGGGGTCCCCAGGGCCTCCTTTCTCCTCGGAGGGGACCCGTTTTCTCCATAGTTTTCCAGTTGTTTGGGGAGCAGCGTCTCAAATCCACAGTCCTTTCCCCCCAGGCTGGCTCTTCCTGGGACTGACAGTAAATCTGTAAATTTCCAGATGCCTCCCCGCCCTCCCAAAGCCACTTCTCCTCTTTCATTTATCCTCACTTCGTCCTGCATGGCGCATTTCCAACAGACGTAATATTTTAAATGTTTATCATCATCCCCCAGAGCCATGGATGGCTCTATTTTCAAGATTATATTTGTCTGTGGGTATTTTACAAGAGAGGAAAGCAGAGAATAACCACCTGGATCTACATTGCAGGAAATCCTTGTGCGTCTCCCCCAGGATCATCTGGGCTCAGACATCCTATGGCAAGTCCTTTGGGCAAGGGCTCCTCTTGGAAAAAAGTTCTGGGTGATCTTTCCCATTGGCATGGTCCCCGCCCCCCCAAGTTTGTGAATGAGAAAAAATTATTCACTTATTTAAAGTCTCTGTTTTTCAATAAGGGTAAATTTATTTAATCAGTAGAGCTTGGAAGATAATAAAAAATAGTTCCAAACAGGCAGCAAAGAGTTGAATTTCAGAAAAAATGTTCCTTTGTTACATTCCATTTATTTTTATTTATTTATTTTCCGGCTTTATCTTCCCAAATCCCCCCCCCCCCCCCCCCCCCCCCCCCCCGCCCCCCCCCCACTCCCCCGCAGCCGTGTGGTCGTTGGTGTGTGTGTCGGCTCGGTGGGGGGG
>NC_060280.1:86684778-86754655 GCF_021613505.1 Equus quagga | reverse complement strand
AACGTGGCCTGATGAGCGGTGCCATGTCCGCGCCCAGGATCAGAACCGGGGAAACCCTGGGCCTCGCAGCAGAGCTCCAGAACTTAACCACTCAGCCACGGGGCCGGCCCCAACATTCCATTTATTAGAAAGAATACTTTTTTCACTCTTTCTTAGCTTGAACATATGTAGTTAGTTTCTGAGGTGTGTTCCTGACTTTTGGATGTTTTCAAATGAAATTCCAGGGCTTAAACATGCAAACCGCAAGTGTTCATGTGTGATTTCTTGTCATGGAAATAATGTCACCACAGGACCAGGAACAGAATTGTCATACCAAATCATGCATCTTTGGCATAAGGGCTATTTTGAGCTGATGATTATTAATAAACAGCAGACAGGCAAAGCTCTGAAAACCTAGTAGAAGTTAACCTTTTGTAAGGAGAATATACATTCTAAGAGAAATGTCCCTTTGTAAGGGTGCCTCCTTCTCTGCATGGAAGGGCAGGATGGCTCTAAATCTCTAGGAACTCTTACCAGTGGAGAATGCAGTGAGTTAAATCTGCAGGACAACTTGACCCTTGTTCACTGTGCTTTTCCTGGTAACCTCCCATTACTAACTCCATCTATAGCAGGACGTTAAAGCTCTTTTTCATAGGAGGTGGCCAGCCAGGAGCCTGTGCAGAAGAGAAAGTTTTGATCTGCCAGTCAGACCTCATCCTGCCAGGTCTTTGCATCCCAGCCGGCCCTCCCTGCTCCCTTAAGCCTCAGCCCATGCTTTGGATGAGGGAGACGGAGTTGAGAGCCTGTCCTCCTGTCTCCTTGCCAATCGATGGCACAGTCAACTGTTTCTTCTTTCAAAGACTGATGTGTTATGGTCTCTGGTTCTGTGTGCATCAAGTGGTGAGCCCTCTCTCAATAACAGTAATAATTGACATTTTTTCCTTAAAGAAATAGACATTTGTGCTTTTCTAGTTGAAGTGGTAGAAATACCTTATACTTTTTTTCTCTGTTTTCCATGGAAGGACTGGGTTTCATTGATTTTGCTGGATTATTCCAACACTGGGTTTGTGTGATTTAAAATAACAGTGATGTTCCAGAGCATCTCCAGTGGAGAGCAGAGGCCCCCAGTCCAAGACCCAAGCTAAGGCCCCCTTGAACCTGCAGAGGGAAGGCCTTGCAGGCCCAGTTGTCCTTCCTGGGGAGCCTCCCCCTGCAGGTGTGCTACTGCTCACACCCCCATGGAAGGAGCCTTTATCCTGAGAGGAGCTGCAGAGCCCTGGAAAGCTGGGGGTGCATGTGCTCATGAGGTGGAGAGTGATGCCCTTTCTGAGGTTCTGGTTGTGGTTCCTT
This sequence comes from Equus quagga, assembly GCF_021613505.1. Taxonomy (NCBI): domain Eukaryota; kingdom Metazoa; phylum Chordata; class Mammalia; order Perissodactyla; family Equidae; genus Equus; species Equus quagga. The sequence goes on along the minus strand of NC_060280.1, from coordinate 86,753,326 downwards.
AGGCCTGGACCTTTTAAATGTTGTTAGAGTTTTGTATCGACCCTGTAGGTGCACTGAGAGTGTAATCTGTGCACAGTGAGGAAGTCTGTGAAGATCAGGTGTTGTGTCCTGTGGACAAAGGGTTCATGAATTTGGAGTTCATGTGGGTCAGAACCTTAGACTGAATCCGGCTGAGAGTTTCCTCACATGTGAGAGTGGGAACCTGGGGGAGGCAGTGCCTCCATGCTCACAGGAGAGGGAGGGTGTGTGGGGCTCCCAGAGTGCATTTCTGTGACTGCTCAGGGCTCCCCACCCTCTTTCACCAGGGACTCGCCCTCTCCCGGGGATTTGTCTCAACTGGGAGAGTCTATACCTCAAGTCTGGGAATATGGTCCCTTTCTGAGAGTTGGTTTTCCTTGTGAACTGCAGACCAGCAGGCTGCTTCTATGAGCTGATTGGAATATTCCTGTTTCTGTCCTCGGATTCCTTGATCAGTTGAAGGTTACAATCCTCTGATTCTAGTTTCCATTTGCACTTCGCATTTGGAAATGTAATGTCAGAGATATGATGTGAGCAAGGCAAGAAAATTGTGGAAACAAAATTTTTTTCCATTTAGACAAGAGAACCTCAAGATGTGAGATGAGTGTATTTCAGTTCTCAGGTGCATTTTCCATGTTTAGGTCAGTTTTGTGTGTCCATGTCCCTAGAGAACTTTGACATTTAAAAGGCTATACTATTCCTAAGGCAAATGAATTTCATTTATTTTCTTATTGTTTGTGTGTGTGTGTGAGTGTGAGGAAGATTGTCGCTGAGGTAACATCTGTGCCCATCTTCCTCCATTTTATGTGGGATGGTGCCACAGCCTGGCTTGATGAGGGGTGCTGGGTCCACACCTGAGATCCAAACATGAGAACCCCAGGCCACTGAAGCAGAGCGAATTGAACTTAACCATTATGCCACCGGGCCAGCCCCTAAATTCTATTTTAATGGATGTGGTGTAAAGGCACTTGAATTTCTCTTTTCATTGATATGAGGAATCTGGTCAAAGCTTGTGTAAACTTTGGAATTCCTAGTTTATTTCAGGGCTTAATTGCAAACCCCTAAGGTATTATAATATGCTACTCCTTCCTAAAAATGTTCCCAGGGTAAATATAGTAGAGGCACAAACAATAATGCCCCCTGTCTTTTTTGTTACAAAGAGATTGGTAAAATTTTTATTGTTTACAGTTTTATATCCATTAGTGTTTAGAGAATTAAATCTTGGAATGGTTTCCTATGTAGAAGTGTTAAAACTAAAAGTTATTTAAAAATAATGATCTGGGGCTGGCCCTATGGGTGAGTGGTTAAGTTTGCACAATCTGCTGTGGCAGCCCAGGGTTTTGCTGGTTTGGATCCTGGGCGCCGACATGGCACTGCTCATCAAGCCATGCTGAGGCGGCATCCCACATGGCATAACTAGAAGGACCTACAACTAAGAATATCCAGCTATGTACCCGGGGGCTTTGGGAAGAAAATCGGAAAAAAACGCAAAGTAAAATCTTAAAAAAATAATAATAATAATGATCAAACATAGAAAAATACGACATATATAAATGTCTCTCCGTGTTTTATTTTATTTTTTGGTGTTGAGGAAGACTGGTCCGGAGCTAACATCTGTGCCCATCTTCCTCTATTTTATGTGTGGGACACTGGCCTCAGCCTGGCTTTGTGAGTGGTGCATAGGTTCGTGACCAGGATGCAAACTGGTGAACCCTAGGCCGCCGAAGCAGAGCATGTGGACTTAACCACTCTGCCACTGGGCCAGCCCCTGTCTCCCCTTATTTTAAATAAATAATGCATGGGAAGGTTTAAAAAATTCCTAAGAGGGGAAACTCGCTGAAGGAAACTCCCTGCCTGCACCTCCTGCCCCACTCTTCTCTGACTCCAGCCTCCCTCCCATGACCAGTTTTGATCACTGCTTCACCATCCTATTAGTGTTTCTTTATGTAAAAACAAGCCAGTGCGAATGCTTAGTTTTTCACCCATGTGTGTGTTCTTGTAATGAGTGGCCAGGGTGCACATATTTGCTGTTTGACTTCTGAACACTTAAGCCTCGCCCTCCCTTTTCCCCTGGGCCTTCTGACCTGAACAGGCTGATGAGAAAGCCTGGAGGCTCCTGCACTGTGGGCTGCTGCTTGCTGGGCAGCTCCTCCTGGGCGCCGTGCTGCCCTGTGTTGCCCTGTTGACCCCACCAAGCCCAGGTTCTAACTGCAGAGGACACTGAGTTGGCAGTTTTGGTATTTCCTGTCCTCTGAGAGTAGGAGTCTGGAAATCAGGCCCTCCTTAATGTGATCTTTTGTCAGTGTCTTGGGTGGCATCTGTCTGTCTGTTAGAGTGAAGGTGAGAATGAGGCTGGAGTCGCCTTGACATCAGGGGGAGTCTGCGGTTATGAAGATGGTTGTACCCTGTCACTGAGCTGAGCCCATCCGATGGTCACTCCTTCAAGAGCAATTATTTCAGAGAGAAAGAAGTGACAGGAAAATGCAGCCAGTAGGAAGCAAGATTCCAGAGGGCTCACCAGGGCCCCTAAGTCACTCTGCTGCTGCAACAGAGGGTCTCTTCTAACAAAGATCCTGACCATCTGGGTTATAGTGACAACACCCCAGTCTGACTTTGTCAGAGCAAAGGGATTAGTTCAAACCAACTTAAGTCCAGGCATTTGAACTCTATAAAGCAACCAGTTGTCATGGAGGTGGCTTGTAACCTTGATGGCAGTGATGTGAAGCCCTCTGGAGGAGGGTCTTAAGTTGTCCCTGGAATTCTGACGCAAGAACCTGTCTTGGGCCCCACACTATCTGCCGTTAGAGCTGCTATTGTCACCTGGTACTGAGACCTCTTAAAAATAGAGGCTCTCACAAGCACTGAGAATGTGACCCTCTACTGAGGTGCCTGTTGTGCCTTTGGCCCTGGAAGCAGCACCCTGCCAGCTCAGCCCAGCTGCTGACACCTGCTTGTTTATGGTGGAGCCTCACCATGGCCCTGCAGCTTATGCCATCTGCAGGAGGGGTAGTGGCCTTGCTGTCTTCAGTTCATTGAAAGATGCTAGGGTGATGGAGGAGGTCACCCTTCTCCAAGTCACTTTGGTTCCCTGGGTAGTTCCTTGGGGTTAACTGGATGCACAGCACTAGGGAGTGCATAGACTTTAAGGACAACAGCACACATTCATACGTGATGGAGCTCAGTGGAGTTGCTGCTGTTCATCCCTTAATTGGGACATCCCTGATGAAGACTCAAACCAAAGGATCACCAGAGTTAACCAAACATCAGGCAGTCACCTGACTACTGGCCAAAATTGGCCTCAGCTCTATATGTTCACAAACTCTTGGAAGACTGAGAGAAAGAAGGGACAGGAAAGTGCAGCCAGTAGGAAGCAAGATTACACAGGGCTCATCAGGGCCCCTAAGTCACTCTGCTGCTGCTCCCAGCCCTGTACCTGTCGCAGCAAAGATCCCGACCCTCTGGGTTATAGTGGACCAACCACAGTCTGAGTTTGGCCCAGTGAAGAGATTAATTCAACCCAACTTAAGCCCAGGCACTTGAAACTATAAAGCAATCAGTTGTCTTGCCCCTTTGTGGTAAAAGAATTCTGGAAATCTCTTAACTCAGAGATCCCCAAAATAAAACTCTGAGTCACACTTGTATGTACACTAATAGGTTTACAGATAGCAGGACACTCGTCATCCACCCTGGGGTTCTGACACTACTGATAGTGACCTTGGCACTTCTCAGAGGATCCAGTGCTGTGCTCCCCAACAAGGCATTCGATGGAAGTTTCCCGTCCCCTGTGGGTCTCAGGCTCCTAGAGCACAGACTGGCTTATTGAAATATGTTGAAGTCATAGTACACTAGAAGCACCTACGACTAGAATATACAACTATGTACTGGGGGCTTTAGGGAGAAGAAGTAGAAGAAAAGATTTGCAACAGATGTTAGCTCAAGGCCAGTCTTTTTTTTTTTTATTTGAAACTGAGAAAAATTTTTTCTTACTAGTTGCAGTAACATTGGATTATAACATTATGTAGCTTTCAGATGTACATCATAATATGTCTCGAATTCTGTGTAGATTATATCATGTTCCCCACTCAAAAACTAATTATAGTCCATCCCCTCACATGTGAGCCTAATCACCCCTCTTGCCCTCCTCCCCCCTTCCCCTGTGGTAACCACCAATCCAATCTCCGTTGCTATGTGTTTGTTTGTCCTTGTTTTTATCTTCTACTTATGAGTGAGATCATAGGGTATTTGACTTTCTCCCTCTGACTTAGTTCACTCAGCATAAGTACCCTCAAGGACCATCCATGTTCTTACAAATGGTCGGGTTTCATAATTTCTTATGGCTGAGTAGTACTCCATTGTGTATATATACCACATCTTCTTTATCCATTGGTCCCTTGATGGACATCTCGGTTGCTTCCATGTCTTGGCTGTTGTGTATAATGCTGCAGTGAACATAGGGGTGCATGTATCTTTATGCCTCTGGATTTTCAAGGTCTTTTATAAATACCAAGCAGTGGGATAGCTGGATCATATGGTAGATCTATTCTTAACTTTCTGAGGATACTCCATACTGCTTTCCATAGTGGCTGCACCAGTTTGCACTCCCACCAGCAGTGTACGAAGGTTCCCTTCCCGCCACATCTTCTCCAACACTTATTTCCAGTCTTGTTGATTATAGCCATTCTGACCAGAGTGAGGTGATACCTCATTGTAGTTTCGATTTGCATTTCTCAGGGCCAGTCTTGAAAAAAAAAAGTAACTTGAAGTCAGTTGAATGAGAGATGTCCTGTTTCAGTCAAAAGGGATGAATTGTCTTCATCCTTTTTTAAAAAGACAGCAGTTTTCAGTTTACAGAAAAATTGGTCAGAATTTACATAGTTTCCACATAACCCTTCTCTCTGCATCCACAGAGTTTGCACTCTTTTTCACATTTGGTATTAGTTGTGTACATTTCTTAGAATTTCCAAGCCCATATGGACGCATTACAGTGTACGGTGCACATTAACATTGACTCTGTGTGTTACACACTGTGTGGGTTTTGGCAAATGTGTACTGACGTGGACCCATCATTTCTGTATCATGGAGTGTAGTTTCGCTTCCCTAAAACTCCTCTGTGCTCCACCTATTGACTCATCCCTCCCTCCAACCTCCAAATCCTTCACAAGTAAAGATGTTTCTAGTGCCTCATACTTTCGTCTTTTCCAGAACGTGATATACTTGGAATCACACAGTGCAGAGCCTTGTCCCATTGGCTTCTTTACTTAGCAATAGACTTCTAAGCTTCCTCCATGTGTTTTCATGGCATGATAGATCATTTCTTTTTATCATTGGACGGTGTTTCATTGTTTGGACGCACCACTGATTGACTGTTCGATGCTTGAATGACATCTTGTTGAAAATTCTAACTCTTGCCAATTATGAATAAAGTGCTTAGGTTTCAGCTCATTTGGAAAAATACCACGGCGTGTGATTGCTCGTTCTTACTCTATGTAGTGACAGTGTATTTTATTCTGAAAGGAGGTTCCTGTCTTCCAGTGTGGGTGTTCCAAATCCCGTTTCCACCCTCGATGAACTAGGATTCCCTGTAACTTTGCATTTTCACCGATATTTGCTGTTCTGAATATTTTGACTTTTACCCATTTAATAAGTGTTTCGTGATCCCCGTTGTTGTTTTCTTTGCAATTTCCTAATGACATTTGATGTGGAGCATGTTTCATATTGCTTATTTCTCATCTAGATCTCTCCTTCAGTGAGCTGTCTGCAGATCTTTTGCCCATTTTTTAATTGCATGTTTTTCCTCTATTACAGTTTAAGAATTCTTTGCAGGGGCTGGCCCCGTGGCCGAGTGGTTAAGCTCGCGTGCTCCGCTGCAGGCGGCCCAGTGTTTCGTTGGTTCGAATCCTGGGTGCGGACATGGCACTGCTCATCAAACCACGCTGAGGCAGCGTCCCACATGCAACAACTAGAAGGACCCACAACAAAGAATATACAACTATGTTCTGGGGGGCTTTGGGAGAAAAAGGAAATAAATAAAATCTTTAAAAAAAAAAAAAGAATTCTTTGCATATTTCAGATGCCAATCATTTGTCCAGTAAGTGTTTTACAGAGATTTTCTCTTTCTCTGAATTGGTGTTGATCTTCTCTTTACACCATCGTTTTCAGAGGAGGAGTTTTTCGTTTTACTTAAAATTGTAAAACTTTTGGTTTTTTCTTTTGTGGACCTTGCTTTTTGGTTTTCTATGTGAAAATTCATCAAGAAACACAAGGTCATCCAGATTTTCTTCTGTGTTATCTTGTAGGAGTTTATTCTTTTGGCATTTTACATTTAGATCTGTGATGTGTTTTGACTTAATTTTCATGAAGTGTGAGGCCTGTGTCTACATTTGTTTTGTGTGTGTATTTGCACGTGGATATCCATTATTTCTCCCACTGTTCGTTTAAAATACTTTCGTTTTCATTTGAATCTCCTTTCCTTCTTTGTCAAAGTTCAGTTGACTGTGTTCGTGTGGGTCTAGATGGAAAGCAAACTTGCTGTACTCTCTTATTAATTCCGGGAGTCGTTTCTGTCGTGAGTTCTTCCAGTTGTTGCATAGAGACAGTCATATCATATGAAATAAATGCCATGAATTTAGCTTCAGGATTTGTGAAGATGTTCTTTCTCAAGAAGTGGAAGTTCTCCTCTATTACTAGTTTATCATAAATGAATGTTGCATTTTCTCAAGTCGTATTTTATATTCGTTTCCCCTCCTTTCCTTTCTGATGTTAGTAATTCCTGTCCTTCCTCTTCTCTTTGTTATCTTGAGTGCATATTTCTCAATTTTATTGGTCTTGAGAAACAAGCAGCTTTTTTCTTTTCATTTTCTCCAATGATTTCCCACAATGACATTTATTTCCTTTCTAATTTTTATTATTTCTTTTATTGTGCTTGCTTTGGGTTTAACTTGCTCTTCTTTTTATTCCTCGCTAAGGTACGTGCTACGTTAGTGATTAGAGATCTTTGATTTTTCCAGTGTATTTGTTTGATGGCATAAATTTCCCCCTAGAGAATGCTTTCGCTACATTCAAGAACCTTTGCTATGCTATGTTTTCAGGTTTTTAATTCAAAATTATTTTTCTCTTTTCTTGAGACTTGTAGTTTGATACTCTGTAGTATTTAGAAGTGTATTTTTGAATCACCACATATGAGGGAGTTTTCCAACTCTTGCTGATATTGCCTTCTAGAGGAATGCCTATGTGATGTGAGAGCCTATTTTGTGTGATTTCTGTTCTTTCAAATTTGTTAAGGTGTACTTTATGTCCCAGAATGTGGTTTGTTTTGGTGAATGTTCCATGTGAACCTGAGAAGAATGTATATTCTGCTGTTCTGTGAAGTATTCCGCAGATTACAATGAAACCCAGCTGTTTCGCAGTGCTGTATATTGCACCTCTGTCCTTCCTCACTTCCTGCCTACTGAAATGTCTAATTCCTGATGAGGGGGTGTTGACTTTTACAGCTGTGGTACTGGATCTGCCTATCTCTCCTGCATTCGGTCAGTTCCTCCCTGAGGTGTGTTGCCCCTCTGTTGTTAGGCAGGTACACATGCAGCGTTGCTGTGCCTTCTCAGAGAATAGACCCCTTTATCCGTACCTACTGCCCCTCTATCTCTGCATCTTCCTCAGTTTGAAATCTGCATTGTCTATGATGTCTATTCCTCTGGCAGCTTCCTTTGGATTCGTGTTGGCATGGTCTGTTTTTCTCCATCCCTTTACCCTTCATCTGTCTCTGACTTTATACTCAGAGTGGGTTTCTTGTAGACAACATATAATGGTATTTTTTGAAATCTATTACTGTGTCTTTCAGTTGTAATGAGACCATTCATGATTAAAAGTGAGTATTGATTCAGTTAGATTAATATTTACCAAAATTTTAATTTTTTCCATTTCTACCCTTGTTTGTTTTCTACCATTTTGTCACCTTCCCGAGCAAAAATTGAGCATTTACTGTAATTCTTTTTCCCCTCTCTTAGCATATCAGTTACACATTTTTTTAAAAACACATTTTACTGGTTGCCCTTGAGTTTTCAGCGTACATTTACAACTAACCCCCCTCTGCCAAGTGACACTGTGCTACTTCACTGTGTGCAAGTACCTCTTAACACCCTGTCCCCAATTTTCCTTTCCCTGTGTCTTGTCACATTGCTGTCATTTATTTCTCTTGTCCATAAGGTTCTTATTACCAAATGCATTGTTGCTAACATTAGTTTAAACAAAGTGTCATCTGTTGTATTAATTATAAGAAACATAAAAGATATTTCCCCTCCTTTTTTCTTCTTCTAATCCCCTACCTTTATCATTTACATTCTTTCTGATAAACTTTCAAACAATTTCATTCAAAGTATGTGTACTCGGGACAAATTTCTTCAAATTTTGTCTCAGGAAGTCCTTATTTCTTCTTTATACCAAAGGATAATTTTGCTTGACTGAATTCTAGGAAAGTGGGTTCTATTTTCAACACTTTAGATCTTTCAGTCTCCTCTGTTGTTGTTGATGGTTTTTGAGAAGTCCCATTTAACTGAAATCTTTGTTTCTTTCTGGCGAAGGTGTGTTTCTTCTCTGGCATTTTTCAGTACATTCTCTGCGTGTGATGGTTCTCTAGTTTCAGTATCATATCCTGGGTTGTGCACTCTTGTACTTTATCGTGTTTAGTGTTCTGTAAGCTTCGTGGATGGACTGTGTGCTGGCTATCATTAATTTTAGGGTTTTTCAGTGATTATCACTTCACAGTTTTCTGTCTCTCTCTGCCTTTCTTTTCCTTCAGGTTTTCCAATTATGTATATTTTAAGCCCTCCCTTAAAGAGGGTTGTCCTAGGCTTTATGGATATTGTGTTCTGTCCTTTTTGTTATTTTTACCCTTGCATTAGACTCTGGTTAAATAGATTTTTTTTTCTTTAGTGCAGGCCTTATTAAGAAGAGAATATGTGGCGCATATTTCAAAATGTCATTTTTTTTTATTTTTCCAAAATTCAGAGACATCTATTTACCCTATGACTTCAGGGCTTTCTTGGATCTAAGAAGGGTTGTTCATTTCAAGTTTGTTCATTTTCTTCTTGTGAGATCAAGAATGACAGCTTCTAAGCTCCTTAAGTGCAGGATCAGAAGTTGGCAGGGCATCATCTAGAGTGGCTGGTCAGGAAACACTTCCTCTTAACATTGGAGAAAGGAAATTTTATGTTCTTTTGGAGGAAACCACTATTAAATCCTTCATCTATTTTATAATCGTGCAAATTTAACAGGAAACCATTGTGGACTTCTAGGAGCTCCCTTGAAATCTACAGCTCTCCTTTTTGTTTTTTTTAAAGATTGGCACCTGAGGTAACAACAGTTGCCAATCTTTGTCTTTTTTTCCCCCTGCTTTGTCTCCCCTAGTCCCCCCATACATAGTTGTACATTGTACTTGTGAGTGCCTCTGGTTTTGCTATGCTGGATGCTGCCTCAGCATTGGCTACCATGCGGTGCCGTGTCAGAAGTAGAGTGCACGAACCGAACCACTTGGCCACAGGGCCAGCCCCAATCTGCAGCTCTTCCTATACCTCAGGGTGAGCAAAGCTCAGGGTACACTGTTCGCATGTGACCAGAAAGAGCTCTTATGGCACATTATTATCTCAGAGTGTGTTCTGAAAATGGTGAGAAGTAGCTTTGAGGCCCATGAGTATAGTGATACTATGGTCTAAGTTTTCATGGCTTCTTCCTTGTGCCTGAGCTCTCAATTCATAATAATTCCAGCCCCATCAAAGCATACAGAGTGAGAAAGGTAAAACTGTGTTTCACTACAACAAGATTTCTATTCAGCCAGCTGCATCTGATTACCTGTAATGGCGTGGAGTAGTTTAGGACAGTGTGGGCAGCTTCGCTTGGTCAAAGTTTGAATTTCACAGGCCGCCTGGACTCTCAGTTTGGTGATGGGACCAGACCAAAAAGCTTCCAGTTGTTCACTGTGTTTTTATTCACTGAAACATCATGTAGATTTCACCTTCTGCTTCATGGAGTGCTGTAACCAGTGGTTCATATGGAAGAAGATGAAAGAATTTTTCTTAGTAGGAATCATCGGTCCACAAATGATATTTGTTTCATTTGTATAGCATTTCTGGCATTTCCCAACATGTTCTGGAACTTGTTATTAGAGAGAAAGAGGATATAATGACACCACAGTAAAATTGTGTAAATATTTCCGTGTGTTCATAATATTGTTAAATTGATGAGCATTGTGTACAGAAAAAAGGGAGTTTGTGATGATCACAACATAGAATAAATGTTTGGAGATAATAGAATCCCATGTAACCTTCCTAGAATTGGAGTATAGATCCCCAGTGCTGTCAGGCTCATATATCCTACTCTACACACATTTGTGGTGTTTTAGGACTCAGTAGCCATTGAGGATGTGACTGTGAACTTCACCCCAGAGGAGTGGGCTTTACTGGATCCTTCACAAAAGAAACTCTACAGAGATGTGATGTGGGAAACCTTCAGGCACCTGGCCTCAGTAGGTAAGAGTGAGGACATTCCTTCACTGCATCAATGAGAGAACTGCTGCTTGCCCATAAAGAGTGTGCTAAGGGGCTGGCTCGGTGGTGCAGGGATTAAGTTTGCACGTTCAGCTTTGGCGGCCCGGGGTTTGCCAGTTCAGATCCCGGGTGCAGACATGGCTCTGCTTGGCAAGCCATGCTGTAACAGGCATCCCATGTATAAAGTGGAGGAAGATGGGCACAGATGTTATCTGAGGGCCAGTCTTCCTCAGCAAAAAGAACAGGATTGGCAGCAGTTGTTAGCTCAGGGCTCATCTTCCTCAAAAAAAAAAAAAAGTTCTAAGCTGTAGAATATGAAAAGGGGAGGTTGTTAGTAAATAAAGTAGAAATGGTCAGATTATCAAACAGTTGTAATCTAAAAATTTTTCTATAATTTCTAATAATTGTAATAAAATTTCTGGGTCTGCGTTTCAGGAATAACATGGGAAGGTCATGATATTGAAGATGAGTGCAAAGACCAGGGGAGAAAACTAAGGTGAGTCACACAGTAGAAAGCTCTGTCTCATGTAAGATTCCCTGTATGTTAGGAAATTTTTTTTAAAAAGAGCAAAGAAAACAAATAACACTTGCTGCAAATTTAGCTACACTTACAAAATTTTGACCAAGTATACTTTCTGAAATGTGATGTAGAGGTTCACTTTTTGCAAAATATTTCACTTAGAAATAGTATTAGTGAACCCTGTCTATGAATATCACTGTTTGGATAATAGCAAGGGGTAAGTCCTCTTGCGGAAAATTCAGTATATTTAATTTCAGAGAATTCACAGAAGGGAGAAAACATAACATTTCCTATAGATCATAATAAACATAAGAAATATACAATCGTTAATAGAGAAATCATTAACAATGTGCTTCTCATTTTTACAGAAAGCATAGGGTAGGGAGACTCTGTGAAAGTGAAGAGGGTAGTCAGTGTGGAGAAAACGTTAGCCTTCTTCCAAATCTCAGTCTGAACAAGAAAACTACAGGAGTTAAACCATGGGGATGCAGTGCATGTGGAAGAGTCTTCACGCATCATTCATCCCTTAAAACGCACATTAGATGTCACACTGAACATAAGTCATGTGAGTATCAAAAATATGGAGAGAAGCCATATAAATGTAAGGAATGTGGGAAAGCCTTCACTTATCTCACTTTACTTCGAGTTCATGAAAGAACTCATACTGGAGAGAAACCCTATGAATGTAAAAACTGTGGTAAAGCATTCACTTGTTCCAGTTCTCTTCAAATACATGGAAGAATTCATACTGGAGAGAAACGCTATGAATGTAACAAATGCAGTAAAGCATTCACTTTTTCTAGTTCTTTTCGACTTCATCAAAGAACTCATACTGGAGAGAAACCCTATGAATGTAAAAAATGCAGTAAAGCGTTCACTACTTCCAGGTCTCTTGGACTCCATGAAAGAACACACACTGGAGAGAAACCATTTGAATGTAAAATATGTGGTAAAGCGTTCAGGTTTACCACTTCCCTTTCAAGACATGAAAGAACTCATACTGGAGAGAAACCCTATGAATGTAAAAAATGCAGTAAAGCATTCACCACCTCCAGTTCTCTTAGAGTCCATGAAAGAACTCACACTGGAGAGAAACCCTTTGAATGTAAAACATGCACTAAAGCATTCACTTCTTCCAGTTATCTTCAAAAACATGAAAGAATTCATACTGGAGAGAAACCCTATGAATGTAAAAAATGCAGTAAAGCATTCATTTGTTCCAGTAATCTTCGAGTCCATGAGAGAACTCACACCGGAGAGAAACCCTTTGAATGTAAAATGTGTGGTAAAGCCTTCATTTCTACCCATTCTCTTTCAAGACATGCAAGAACTCACACTGGAGGGAAACCGTACGAGTGTAAAAAATGTGGTAAAGCATTCTCTTCTTTCAGGTCTCTTGGACTCCATGAAAGAACTCACACTGGAGAGAAACCCTATGAATGTAAAAAATGCAGTAAAGTATTTATTTGTTCCAGTAATCTTCGAGTCCATGAAAGAAGTCACACTGGAGAGAAACCCTTTGACTGTAAAATCTGTGGTAAAGCCTTCAGTTATACCAGTTCTCTTTCAAGACATGAAAGAACTCATACAAGAGAGAAACCCTACGAATGTAAAACATGCAGTAGAGTATTCACCTTTTCCAGTTCTCTTCAAAAACATGAAAGAACTCACAATGGAGAGAAAGCCTCATGAATATCAGGAAAGTGGGATAGACTTTACTTCTCATGCAGGCTTTTGAGGATATGCACAAATGCACACGAGAGGATAAACCATGTAGACATAAACAATTTGGGATAGATTTTGTCATCCCAGTTCTTCCTGAAGGCATGAAAGGACTCACTTGATAAAAATGTCTTGAATGTAAACAGCATGAGAAAGACATCAACTGGCCTACATCTTTCTGTGTGAAACTCCCACCAAAAAGAAATGTAAAGGTAAGTCCTATGAAAAAGCTTCATGGAATTTAATTTGTATGTGAGCTTCTAGAAAACTTTCAACAGGAAAGAATTGTTATAAAAGTAGTAAGTAGATTGTATTTATCAAACTTCTTTATTAAAGTGCAACATTGGACTGTGGATTTCTATTAATTACTTCAGAAATGCATATTGAGGTGAGATGAGTCTGCTAGTCATCCTTTGTAAATAGTAAATAAGATTCATAGGTAGTGCTTTTCCCTTAAATCAGTTAATAATTTTTTATCTTTACTTTTTTTATAATGTTTTAATTTTTCTCTGTTAAGGGGCCATTGAAACATGACAGTTTGTATTTATTGTGATTTTCTTAGTGGCCTTGTATTATGGTTCCCTGATATGCCTCATCCATTGTACATATTGTACGTGTTTTAGAGAAAGCTCCTTTTTGGGGTTGGTGGGTGGAGGAGCCTGTTTTTATTTTCTGTGCTGTTAAACAGTTGGAAAAAATTGTGTATGGCAAGTTTATCCAATAGTGTACTTCCTGTGAATTGTTATTTTCCTATTTGGGCTTTTGCTGTTTGTCCTTCCTTCTGACTGGTATTTGGTGAATAGACTTTGAATTAAGTAGAGGCCTGTGGCAGGGCAACAAAATCTAGAGCTGGACACATCACCCCTGTACTGCATCATGTCAGTGAGGGTAATCTGAAGAACTAGATCTTTAAGAATCCATCCCCTTTATGTGCCATGTTGGAATTCCCCAATGGCCTCACTTACATGAGATTTGGAAGGCAGAAGCACACAAGGCCTTAGGCCGATTTTTCAGTGACCACACAGGGAGGGACACAGTTACGTATGAGCTTCATGAACACCATCTGCCATCCCTTTTTCTGGATTCTTCACCCTTTCTGTCAAGAGTATCTTGAAAACCACCAATAACTAGTTGATTTCCATATTGTTAGAGATGCATTTTCCACCAGTTTCACATCAAAGATCCATTGGAGTTAGGGTCTTTCTGTAAGGCCTCTTGTGTCCACCAGGAAGCTAATTCAGACCTTTGTGGGTGGGAGTATTGTCTGATTCCTCTTTTCTCTAGATGATAATTGAATAACGTCTGATGTGTACAGGAAACACCTTGTGATGTTGATAGTGCTAGTGAGCACATTTTCCTGCTCGACCATGGCATCTACAATGGGACATAAAAAGAAGCACCTGTGAGTTTGTTTCCCTGCTGCGTTGTGCAGTGGCTGCCTTGACCCAGTTGTTCCATGTGAGAACAATCACCTTTCGCGTGCTGGGAAGACTGTGTTTCCTGTTTCTTGTAGCTTGAATGGGTTACCTCGATGTGTTCTCAGTAACCTTGAGTGTATGTCAATAAAACTATGTCCATTTGTTTGTGAAATGAACACTTCTGTAGTTGTTTCATTGATATATTTTATCAACTGTTCCAGTCCATCCTATGTTAATACATATTATTGTGGATTTCATTTTTACAGACTATATTAATATCCATTTTTGATTATGGATTTTCAGATACACTTTGCAAGGTTCTTCATTTAGTCGTTATACATTGTGAGTCAGTTTTATCATGTGCAGACCAATTCAGGTATTTCTTCCTTAGGCAAACTGTATTTCTTATTCATTTACAGTTACAAATTTTGACATGAAAATAATTTCTCATTCATTTTTAACCTAAAAATTAACCATCATGTTTTTTTTCGTTGCCCTCTTCCAGTGACCTGCAGGATTACACCTGCAGTCAGAGAGGGGTGTAAGGAATTCTAGTAAGAATGACCACAGACGTAAAGCACCTTGAGGTGTAGCGGTAACGATGCTCAAAGGACTTCTTACAAGATTTTGATCTGTGTTTGTGGATTTGACTGCACTTCAAGGAGGCAGGTTATTTTCTGTATTCGTTGATGTGAGGAGGTAAACTTAATTCTACCTTTTGTAAACCTTTTTTTTCCTGAACCGAATCATTGTTTTGTAGAACGGAAAAACAATGTAGTGAAGGTAAGTTAATTTTTAAGAAGTTCCAGTCAGTCATTTTAGTAAGAAGAAGGAAAAGAATGATTTTTAGGATTTGGACTTTTATACTTTCTCATTTTTACCTCTGTGGTCACAAAATACTGTTAGTTTTGTCTTGGAAACTGTACTTTTAATGAACAAGCTGTCAGACACTTTTCTCTTCAGCAGGGTAAGACCTGGCCTTGCAGTGGATGCAGCCAGCACATGGTCAACTGGAACAGCTTTGCCTTTCCTACTTATAGTCAAAACACCGATGTATTTCCTATGGTGAATTAGACCCTGTTTACTGTGAAGTACCTCATTGAAATACATAAATTCTCTTCTTGGTATCCTACATAATATTTTCACTATCTCCTTTAGACTCAGCTGAGGCCTTTGAGTTTACGTAAATTGTGAGACAATGCAAACCCAGCCAGCGAATTAGGACCACTGTCCCACTCTGAAGCCTTCCCTTCTCCGAAACTCTGCTGTTGCTGGTACCGTTTCAGCGTCCGTCACAGGCCATGCAGTGTGGAGTGGGTGTACACACTGTAGCAGAGCTGAGACACAGTGGGATCTGGATACAGAGCATGAAACAGACAATTCCTGGCAGTCCTGGTGCTTCCATGTTTGTGGAAAAGCAGAAGTGGTCACAGTGAAGCTTTGTTTTATAGAATAGAAGGAAGGCCTTTGAAGAAAAGTAAAAAATAGCATTGAGCTATTAGGCTGAGGTGTGTTTATATCTTTTCCATGAGTGTAGGAGTGAGCGAGGATGTCATTATTATTGTTATCTGGGACTTGAGACTTCCTATTGATCTAAGCCACAGATATTTGTATTGTCTTTTGTTTTTAATGTCATTTGAGAGGATTTTTATATTACCATTAAATATTTAACATGTTATCATTTTTGGCATTTTCGTTTTGCTGCTCTACAGATTGGAGTGTGCAACATACACCCCATTAAACCATGGAGTTCCTCCCACTTAGAGAGACAGTAGCCTTCACCTGCCCTGTTCTAGCTCATCCTGAGTGAATTCTATGAGTAGAGTGACATCTCTGTGAGTCCACTGTGATCTCCCCGTGGAAACAGCACAAAGAGCTCTGGCTGGTTAGAGGCAACCAGCCAAGGAATAATTGAGTGAGCTGCAGAGAGAGGATGTCATTCTGAGTAACATCCTAATTGAGTGTAAGAGGAGAAATGGGAAATTTTCAACAAGTTTTCATCACAGGAGTGACTGGAAGTCTTTAATTTCAATGATCCAGAAAGCCCCGGAGCCCAGGCAGCTGATCACAGGTTTCATTTCCATATGCTTAGATGTCCAGCACTTGGTGTGGAAAATTGCGAAACAGCAACAACAGCTTCAAGGTTTAAAACAGCGAAGGGAACAGAATGTTTTCCTGGTTTTTTAGTGTGAACTTATGAATTGGAGGGGTTTCATTCAAATGGACACCATAGGATTGTTCTTTTGAGGTGATGGAATTTTTTGATCTTTTGATGGCAGTATTCCTAACATTTCTGAAAACTCATGAGAGCACTTAAGTATTTTATATACGTGTTATATATGTAATTATTAGAAAGTGAATAGTGTACTTACTTTCATATGCTAGAAGAATGTTAAGGTCTCCTGAACCTGGATTTTTACGTGTTCAAAGCTTTCAACCACTGTGGGATCCTTCTTAGGAAGATTGCAGGACTGAGAAGAAGGACTCAGTCCCCAACAGGCCTTTCTTGCAACCCTGTCTCAATTTTAAAAAACACCTTCTAGGGTTGCACCTGCCCTCAGCTCATACTCATAACTAGGAGTGAAATGAGAGGGCTTCCAGACTCTCTCTTTGAGTTTGTCAGGTTCATGGAGACGTCTTTGGAAATACCATGGTCTGAAACATAAACGTGTATCTCAAGCAGAATCTGCCTGAGGACATCCTCATTCATGTGTGTCAGCATCAGATCTCACTGCCATCCACAGACCATTTTCAGCTGCTCATTTCCCATCTTAGGCCTACTCTGTGCCTGCTTACTTGGAACATCTTTAGAAATCCACACATGTCCCACTGTGCATTTTCTCTGAGGCAAAAGGAGGGAGCTGTGAGCTGAAAGGGTGACAGAAGCAATGGTAGAAACCATGTCATGGGCACATTCTGTCAGCCACAGTGACAGCCATTTCAAATTTATCAGATCTGCTTGCTTATTCATTCACAGGACACTTAATGTTGACTGACTTTGAACTGAGAAACAAAAGCTCTGGAATCTGATATAACATTCCATTAGTGTCCCCCTCCCCACAGTCCTTCTCAAAGATGCCTTAGCAGCCTCTCACTGAGCATCCAAGAGTCTCTAAACCCCCGTGGTGGACATAAATTACCCACGGCATTCTTGTTACAGAACTATTGTCTTCATTGGGTGTTGCACACAATTAGAGAAGCCACTGCTGTCAACTGATGGAGTCTTTATGTAAATGGAGTGCCTTCCAGGGCCTGAGTGGATGATGCTCCAAGCCAGCTTCCCAATTTGCCTTAGGTCCTGAATGCAGGACATCCCAGGCTGTCTAATCAGAAGCCTCCTCATTGAAGAGATGGGTATTTACAGCATGGAGCCAAACATTGCTCCTCTGGAATATCCCATTAACAACTCATAAGTGTTTTTGTTCTCTGATGTGATCCATTCTGAGGAGATCATTTCCATTTTAGACACACTGGCCACTTAGAGAGTCACTTAGGAGTACATGGGTGACCAGGGTGTTCATAAACTTTATGGACAGTGTGCACCACCCGACCCGACAGAGTCCACTGCAGAGATGCTGCCATCTGTCACTACACCAGACAGGCCATCCTTGATCAAAGAATGGACTGAAGCCTCAAAGAGTGATCAGTCAAACAGCAGTCATGTTAGGAATAGAAACTTTCGTAGCCCAAAATCCAACCCGTCAGTACATTTTTGAGATCCTAGGTCATTACCCATGATCTAGCTGTTGGTCCCACCAACAGCACCAACCCCTTATCCAAGGTTGCCAACTATGTCTTAAAGAATTCTGGGAATATCTTGCCTCGCAAATATCCAAGTACAAGCCTGACCGCTCCTTACTCTGCCCATATTAAACCTCAATCTGCAGAGGCTGATTTTTATTGCTCAGGGTGATAAATTGACTTGAATTTCTGAGACACATATCAGCACCTCAGACCTGATGGTATTAACCTTAGCCTTACGCTCACACATAACGTGAAACCATTTACAGACCTCTATCTTAAGAGTCTAGGCAAAATTCAAGTGATTTCCCTCCTCTGCCGTCGTTAACCCAGTGATTGACCAGTGAACCTGATGTGAAAAAGCAAGTCACTGGTGATATCAGTGGACACACCTTCCAGGGTGAGGAAGGGGTCCCTACAGCTGACGGTAAATAGGCTTGGTAGGCCCACCCCCACCTTGGGCTCCTTGCTGTGCTCAGACCATGGTAGAACTTGATATGGACAAATTACTCATGCCATCATACATTACCCTGCTGAAGCCAAAGTGCAAGGACTTGCCAAGATGCTCTAAATTTATTGATATTATCAGCTCAATCCTGAAAAGAGGAAACACGGGGCTCTCGAATAAGTTGTTCAGTGGACATTTTACCTCTTCTACCACCGCAGGCTACTCGCCTCCTAGAAAGGTCTAATGGCCTCCTCAGGCCAATTTGCTTTCTTCTCAGTGGGCCTTCCTGCTGTTGGAGGCAGTGATTAGACTCAATCCCAGTCTTCGGGGCTCATTGCTTTGTTGTCATCGTCAGGCTCAGTGGCACCTGATAGAGGCCTTTCCCTACTGGAGATTCCTGCCAGAATGGTCACTCCTAGAGGTCTCTGGTTTGTTGTAACAGTGCACCCTGGCCACCACTGTCGTATCCCACTGCCAAGTCTTCCCCTCACCTTGCCTGTGGTCTGTGTGCCCTGCATGTAAATGCTTCATTTGGGGTACCTCCTTCAAAACCCCTGTGGCTCATCACATACAGATGTGCTGTTTTCCTACCATTTGTGCTCACGTGCTCATTGTCATGGGAGTCACTGCTACTGACCTGGGCACACATGAAGTCATTCAACAAACATCTTTCCTGCCAATCAAGAAATGTCCAAAACACTGAAAATTTCTGTGGCAGACAGCTGGTGTTTGTGATGTTTCCCTGAAGGAAAACCCCTTGGCAGCCGTGGTAGCTGCTGCCCAGTTGGCTTTAAAGTATTTATTATCCATCCAGGGAGAGCTCTCTTCCTCTAAGAGGGCTGCCTGTGGTATGTGGGTAGGAAGCTGACACCAATAACACAACAAGTGAGACAACAGATTAAAAGAATAATATCACTTAAATATTTGAACAGAGTTCTGGAACCACACTTACACGTTTCTGGATCCCTCCACATATTTGGATGACTCGATTCAAATGGTTTTTTGAGTCTTTGTCATCTTAAATATAATATGTTTGCACTTTTCACATAGGTGTTTAATTACTATTCAAATCAAATTTATCTGAATAGTGGCATCTGTCCCGAAGAGGCTTTTATGTGTCTGTTTTGCAAGCATACATGTTATTATTTCTATACAGAGCCTTCTTTCTTTAGACTCAGTATGGCCCAAAACTTCTCACAAGTTCTTAATATTTCTTACTCTTCCTAACCTTATTTCACTCTCCCTTTCTAGAGAGGGAGAGGGACTAAAACTTCTCAATTTTTTAAGTTCTGACCTACTACCTGTCTGTCCTTTCCTCAGTCTCCCTTTCCAGAGAGGGGCTAAAGGGGGCTCTTCTTTCCAGCCCTAGGTAGGAGCCTATCCGTCCCAAGAAGAGGGGGGAACTTACCCGTCAGGTCCCTGTTCGGGCGCCGCTTGCCGGAGTCCAGCCTCGGCAGAGTCCATGTTCCCGCGGGAGGGACGGCATCTGCGAAAAACTGAGGGAGGGGAAAATAAAGAGGATGTGAGACTTGGGTTGGTGTTAGCAAGTCCAACTTTACTGTGCACAGATGTCATTTATATATTTTTCAGGATTAGTACAGAAATGGTTCTGCAAATATTCTCAGAGAGATAAGGAAGTAAAAAATGAGCACAAGAATATTTATTAGCATTCTATTCTTTAGAGCATAAGGTTAATGGTAGTCTTCTCTGCAATTAACTAGTGTTTGTTGTCTCTAAGCTAAAGGAGATAGGTACCTAGGCATCTGTTGTAATTCATGGTAAAGTTAAATCAAAGAGAGAAGGTCCAGGCCTCCGGACAGGACAGCAGTCTGTCTGGTTACATCCTGGTGGAGCCATCCCTGCCTCCCTCAATCATTTATGCCATTAGTGTAGATGGCTTTAGCAGTAGAATCAATAAGTGAAAATGGTGTAGTGTCCCAAGGGGAAATACAGAGCAACAGAAGTGAATGGATGATTTGTGTTCTGATATAAAGAGTCAGAGTGATCGTTCTCATCTTCACAAGGAAAAACTGACGAACCTGAAAAGCAGCACCTCTTCCTAGATCCATCAGTGACTTGAGATGACATGGCAACCAATGACCCCAAAATGAGAGATAGGTACAAATAGAGAATTACCACTTACTGGGAGGAGAAGTGACTGGAGCCAGCAACCTCTAGGAACACAGAAACTTTTAGGGATGAATTTGCCAATGTGTGGACTAGTCTGAGAGTCAAAAACATTCATGCCTCTAGTCTCAGGAAACTCCCCCAAATTCATTATTTTTTCCTGTGCTATAGGACCCCTTTCCGGAAAACAAAGTCCTCTAAATACCCATCTGTTGAACTGTTAGAATCAAGGTAAACAAAGCTGTCCCTAAATAAGAAAGGTGTTCACTTCAAATGTGCTGGCAGAGGAACAACTCATAAAGAATCATGACAAATCATAACATGGTGTGACGAAAAGAAAATGACAATTCTCCAGACACTAAAGAATTTCTCAGAAGGTTGTGATGTATCTGATAGAGAATTCACAATAGCTGTCATGAGGAAACTCAATGGGCTACAAGAAAACTCAGAGAGACAGTTCAATGAGCTCAGGAACATAATGATGAGGAGTACTTTACCAAAGAGATTGAAACTCTAAAGAAAGAATCAGGGGCCGGCCTGGTGGTGCAGTGGTTGAGTTCGCACGTTCTGCTTCTCAGCGACCCGGGCTTCGCTGGTTTGAATCCTTGGTGCGGACATGGCAGGCTTGGCACACCATGCTTTGGTAGGCGTCCCACATATAAAGTAGAGGCAGATGGGCACGGATGGTAGCTCAGGGCCAGTTTTCCTCAGGAAAAAAGAGGACTGCCAGCAGTTAGCTCAGGGCTAATCTTCCTCAAAAAAAAAAATAACTATTAATAAAAAGAGAATCAAATTCTGGAGCTGAAGAACTCAACAAATGAGATGAAGAATGTAAGAAAAAGCATTGGAAATACAGTAGACCATATGGAAGAGAGAATTCGAAAGCTCAGGGGTGGGCCCAGTGGCGCAGTGGTTAAGTTCGCACATTCTGCTTTGGCGGCCCAGGGTTTGGCGGTTTGGATCCTGGGTGCAGACATGGCAGTACTTGGCAAGCCATGTTGTGGTAGGCCTCCCACATATAACATAGAGGAAGATGGGCACAGATGTTAACTCAGGGCAAGTCTTTCTCAGCAAAAAAGTGGAGGATTGGTGCCAGATGTTAGCTCTGGGCTAATCTTCTGAAAAAAACAAAAAGGTAGAAATCTAGAAATGATTCATGTGAAACAGGAGAGAGAACTAAGATTTTTTAAAAATGAAGAAACTCTATGAGAACTGACTCCATTAGAAAAGGCAACATAAGGGTAGTGGGAATCCCAGAAGGAGAAAATGGGGAGAAGCGAGCAGAGAGCTTATTTAAGGAAAGAACAGCCGAGAACTTCCCAAATCTGGGGAATGAAATAGATATACAAGTCCACAAGGCTGAGACTACCTAATTATCTCAATGCAAAAAGAGCTTCTCCAAGACACATTGTATTAAAACTGTCAAAATTCAGTGATAAAGAATTTGAAAGGCAGCCAAGGAAAAAAGCCAGTAACCTACAAAGGTATCCCAATTAGACCATCAGAAGATTTCTCAGCAGAAACTCTGCAGGCCAGGAGAGAGTGCAATGACATATTCAAAATACTGAAAGATAAAAACTGCCAGCCAAGAATACTCTGTCCAGCCAAGTTATCCTTCAGTTATGAGGGAGAAATAAAGGCTTTCCCAGACAGACAAAACCTACGGGAGTCCACCACCTCTAGACCTGCCTTACAAGAAATGTTGAAGGGCGCTCTTCTACCTCAAGTGAAAAAGCAAAATCACTCAAGACTTTGAGTAAGGTGATAATAGACAGAACCAGAAAATTGCACGGGTATTTCAGAATAGGGTGTTAAACACTTAATTATGGCAAAAAGGTTAAAAGTTGAAAACTAACTAAAAATCTCCCTAGCTGCTACTTCACTTTGGAAATGAACTCACAACATAAATTGGGATAATTTGTGACAAGAAAACATAAAAGGGAAGGAGGAAAAGCATGGAAGCAGTACAGGCAAATGAAGATAAACTCTCAGCAGGAAAAGGACTATTTTATGTCTGATACATTTTATGTAAATCTCATGGTAACCACAAAACAAAAATTTAGAGCAGAGGAACAAAGCATTAAAAAAGAGGAACCTGAGAAAAACATCATTGGAAACCACAAAGTAAAATGGCAGACAGGAACACAAGGGAAAAGGAAAAATGGAGATATAGATCAATTAGAAAACAAAAGACAGAATGGCACCGGTAAGTCCTCCCAGATCAATAATCAGCCTAAATGTAAATGGGTTGAAATCACCAGTCAAAAGGCCCAGAGTGGCCACAGGGAGTAAAAGACATGACCCAACTCTCCGCTGCCTCCAGGACACTCAGCTCAGCTCTAAAGACAAACACAGGCTCAAAGTGAAGGGGCAGAAGAGGAGCCTCCAGGCAAATGGCAGCCAAAAGAAAGGGGGTGTGGCCATGCTGACATCAGACAAATAGACTCCAACCCCAAAGTAGTAACAACAGAGATGGACCTTATATACTGATAAAGGGGCTAACCCATCAGGAAGACATAACAGTTAATAATCTATGTGCACCCGACACGGAAACACTCAAATATATACCGCACCCATTAGCAGACCTAAAGGGAGACATTGACAGCAACGCGATAATAGTTGGGGATTTTAAGCCCCCCCCCCCCCCCCCCCCCCCCCAGTTACATCAGTGGGTAGGTCACCCAGGCAGAAAGTCAACAAGCAAACATTGGCCTTAAATGAAACACAGTAACAGACACACTTCCTAGATATGTACAGACCGTTCCAACCAAAGGCAGCAGAATACCATCCTCCTCAAGTGCACGCAGAACATTTGTGTTGGGACACACAGCAAATCTCAGTAAATTCAAGCAAACTGAAATCAGATCAAGAACCTGTTGTGACCACAATGGTATGAAACCAGAGGTCAACTACAGGAAGAAGACTGAAGAAATCACAAATCTGTGGAGAGAAAACAACAGGCTGCTGAACAACTACTGAGTCAGTGTTGTCACAGATGAAATCTTGCCATTTGTGACACATGCATGGATCTTGAGGGTGTTATGCTCAGTGAAATAAGTCCGAAGGAGAAAGAAAAATGCCGTATGTTTTCCTCATGTGGAATATAAAACAAAAACAAACTCAAGCCCTGTCACCCCAGCTGCCACTCTGAGGGCTTTCCTCCTAGGAAGAAGAGGACTTCAAATTGTCAAAGCCTGCCCCCGCGGCCTGTTGCTAAGGGTGAACAAGTGCGGGGTGAGTTGCCTTGAAAAGTTGGGACACCGTTGTTTCACTCCCTCCACATGGAACTCAGGCGACATCTGTGGGGCGGTGAAGTGACACTCCCGGGGCACTGGTCACCCTGTCCCAGCTCCTGAGGTGGCTGGAACATAAGTCATCCATGAAGTGCCAGGAGACACAATGAAGACGACCTCTGGCTGCTGTCTCTCCCCTCCCCTGAGCACTCAACTCCTGAAGTGGGATTGGGACTCAGAAAGAGGCTTCCCGTTGTCCTCCAGACAACTCCAGGGTCCTGGCACAGAGTGGGGGTGAAGCAAGCCATAAAGCACATAGCTCTTCATCCCTTTCCAAAGAATGAAGGTGGCTGGCAAGAGGTCACGAGAAGTTCAAGTCAAAGAACGCTCTCAAAGAAGTGGAGAATGAGGTGAAAGGCAATTTGCAGTAGATTTGAGTATTTCATAAAGATCCAGCTTAGACTGTGGGCTGACTGGTTTCTGGAAAGAACCAGAGAATTAGACTGCTGGGAGGGGGCTTGCAAGGGTCGGAACAAATATCTAACAGTGACTTCAGGAAGTGTTTCTACAAAGGAGCGGACTGTTATTGGACTAACTGGCAGAGCCAGTGATGCCCCCAGGACCCTGGTGAAAACAGTAGAGCAATCAGGCAGCAGTTAACTGAATGGAAGCACGACATGTGGCCCCTAAAGGAGGAAGAGAGCCCTGGCAATACCACTGTCCCCCAGGACAGCAGTGGGCTCACCCAGAGCGGGGCCCACCTGAGGAGCTGGGGAAGCGATTTCGCTCTGTATTGCGGCTGATGAGAAACAACTTTTGTTCTGAGTTGCTGCCTCAGCGTGTTACAGTCTGAGGCCCCTGCTCACAGCCAGAATCTGGACGGTATGAGAAGGACCAGAGTTTAGGATTCTGCCGTAAGTTCCCACTTTACTTTCCCAGGGCGCCTTTTAAACTGAGCACTTAGAGTTCAGCCCGGGAATAGTTAGTGACCTCCGCCACAGCGCACTTCTAAGTACCGGGTGCTTGCTCCCTGCTCTCTGTCTCCTGCTCGCTCCTGACCTGGACAGAGGATGGCCCTTCCCCCAGCTCACTGCACCCTCAGCCCCCGCTTCTGTGACCTGTAATAAATCCTGTGACTCTGTTCCTTTGGGTGTGTGCCTTGAAACTGCCCCTTCAATCAAAATGAGCCTGTGGGTTTCAATTCCCCACAGTGGGAGCTCGGATGCTGAGGGAGCTCCCTGCTGACCCTGTGTGGGTGGCCTGTGCCCCCTCCTTCAGTGGGTCATAATCTACCTATCAATTCAATACACTGGCTCCAGCTTCTGCACACGATTGGCCATGGCGATGGGGCTGTGGGCTGTTTGTATGCACTCGATGCCTCAGAGCTGTGAAGGGCTTACTAACCTCCTCTCCTGGACCGCTCAGTCTCTCTGGGAGGAACCACCGCTTGCTGGGGTCTGGGGTGGGGATTTCCACTGCTGCATAAGCTGCTGCCAGGTGAAGCCTTGGATTCCTGCCCTACACTGTCAATGCTGTAGGTCAGACTGCCTTGCAGAGACCAGCCTGCAGGCCTCAGGGTGAGGTGGGTGTGTCTCCCACTCCTTTCTGAGAGACCCCGCGGGGTGTCAGGGCTTGAGGTGATGGGTTGTAATCACATTAGGAAGCCCTGGCGTTGAGCCCCAGAGAGATGACTGGGAAGGTAGGGCTCTGTCCATTTCCCCCAGGCAGGGACCAGGGGCCTGGGCCATCAGGTCCTGGGAGCTGAGGAGAGTTCCCCTAGATCGGTGCCGGGAGGAGAGATGGCTGCTGGGCCCACGGTGTCAGTGGCAGGTATTGGGGTGTTGAGCTTGGCCAGCCGGCCCTACCCCATGACAGAGGCAACTGTCCCAGGGGCATCATGGCGGGCTGTCCGGGCAAACGCTGCCAAGGCAAGTGCTTCTTATGGTGCTGCATTCCTTGCGGCTGTCACAAATCATCCCTGACCCCAGGGGACATCGGGAGGCCCACCCAAAACATGGTGCAGCAGAATGAATTCTCCCGAAAAGCAGGCCCCTGAGCACATGGTACCAGGTCCTCCCAAGTCCCCAGAGGAGGTTTGAAAACTACCAGATGCTTGTAAGACTCCTGCTCCAATGGCCTGGGCTCCACTGAATGCGGCAGTGCATCAACAGGCCAAATCGCCATTACTGCGTTCTTGGGGCTTGGGAGCTTTCCTGAGCGCATCAGCTAACACTGCACTGGTAGAGGTGGGCTCCAGCCCCCGGGGGATGATGGGGACACCCTAGAATGGGAGGCAGCAGCATGTGAGTCGGGAGGAGGCAACATGCTCAGGTCTTCCCCGTCACTATCCAGCAGGAGGGAGAGACAGAGACACGTAACTATAATAATTATCCTGAGAGAAGTGGAAGGTTTTTTAGAAAAAATTGTCCAAAGGGAGTGGGAGAGGGGCACATGTTGGCTCTTACAGGTCTTTGGACTCACTCCGAGCTCTTGCTCACTGAGACTGAGTCATGCCAGCTGGCTGGACTGGTCAAAGATCCCAGAATTCACAATTTGTTAAGAAAAAAAAAAACCTCAAGGTATTGAGGGCCCGTTTTATTACAGATACTGTAGGGGAGACCACGGACTTGTCACCACAGTGAGGACACTCCCAAACGACGTGAGCCACCAGGTCAGAAGATGCAAAGAAAGGGGGAAATGGACTCTGCAGAAGAGACGCCCCAAGCTCTGGAGCCCACAGGGATGAGGGGGAGACGCCCTGCCTCTCCTGACTTGGGCTTTTATGGCTTGGCGCCAAGCCCAGCCTTCCATCACGGTTGTCACAGCGAAGGCTCACTGTGCATGGAAAACCCTGCATGACACGCACCTCCTGTTACATCAAATTGGATGGTTCAATGGGTGTATCATTCTGTTGAGAGCCAGGCCCTCACAGAGCCTCATGACTATTTCCAACCCAGAGGAGACACCCTTGAGGCCATCACCTCAGGAGTTCTTCTTGAAGGGGGGTCTGCTATTCTTAAGGCCATGCTGTCACAATTCATAGAAATGTCAGCTACACTACAACAAGCAGTAGACTGCATCAATGCTGTAGCTGGACACATAACAGAGAATTTTCCAGATCTTGTTTGCCAGTAAAGGTGAATGGGCCCCACTGCCCCCTCCCCCAGAAACAAAAAAGAGTGTCCCTAGGGAATATGGGGGCTTCCAGGCTCCTTATTGGTACCACAGAGGGGTGGTACCTTGTCCCATTTCTCTCCTTCATGAGATGACCAGCAGGTCACCCTGCACTGACAGCTCTGGAGATCAGGGGTCATGAATGACCTAATTTTGGGACAGCCCGACCACAAAGTAGAAGCATTTGCTCAGGCACTGTGGGCTCTGCAAGAGACTGCCGACTCCCCACCCCAAGGATAGATGCTGTCAACTCTCAGAATGCCTCAGCCCTGGCAGCAGGATCCGGGATCCGTACCTTGATCTCTGAGAGTGGCAGCAGTCGAGGCCCCTCTGCTAGGAACCTGGCCATTCCCCAGAGAGTGTCTCTCCCCTGGGGGACAATCGCTCGCACACTTCCTTAATTATCTATTGGGACACACATAAGAAACAAACTTTTACTGCTCCCATTGACTCTGGAGCCCCAGTTACAGTGCTTCCTGGGAACCCCTCCAAACCTAAGCCAGGGGCGCCCTTTAAATTACAAGGGGTAACAGGTGGGACAGGAGAAGGCGTTCAACTTCCATTGGATGTCGCTCTCCAAACAATCTGCCTTAAAAACCTTCGAGGCCGGCCCAGAGGCACAGCGGTTAGGTTCACACGTTGTGCTTCAGTTGCTCAGGGTTCGCCAGTTGGGATCCTGAGTGCAGACATGGCACTGCTTGGCAAGTCATGCAGTGGTCGGCATCCCACATATATTAAAAAAAAAGTGGAGGAAGATGGCCACAGATGTTACCTCAGGGCTAATCCTCCTAAAAAAAAAAAAAAGAAAAGAAAATCTTTTAGTGGTGGTGACCTCTCTGGCCCTACCCTTTCCTGTTATAGTATGGACACCTCAAGGTGTCACCACACCATCTGGATCAAACCCACATTCCTGGCCTTCCTGGTGGGAGCTGCCCATTGGGAGCCAGTAAACTACCACTCCTGAGTTTGGACAGTAAATACCCCCGTATCATTTCCAATAGGGGACTGAGGAATTACCGCCCACAATTCAAGATTTATGAAACACTGCATCTCCTTTCGATTCTCCCATTTGGCTGGCATAGAAGCCTGCTACTCTGGAGTGGTGCCTCACAGTCCACGATGGAAATTTAAATGCTCAGGTGCCCCCTATTAGGGCTCCCATTCCCTACATTGTCCAATTAATAGAAGACATGCAAAGGACTCCAGGGGACTACTGTGCCATGATCAATCTAGCTAATGTGTTCTCTTCAGTATCGATCACCAAGGAGTCCCAGTCAAATTGTTTGCATATTTGAAGGGACCCAACATACCTTTACCTGGCTGCCTATGGGTGAGGTTAACAGCCAGGCTATTGCCCGCAATCTTTGCTGGCAAAACCTGGATGCCCGTACAGTGTCCCCTCGCACTGTCAGACACTATATTGATGGCATTCTAACTCGGAGCGCTTCAGAGGATGTGGTGCATGAGAGCCTAGCATGGCTGGTGACCCACCTACAATGTAGAGGATGAGCTATGGCCCCACATAAAATTCAAAGGCAGCCACAACGGTTAAATTTCTGGGAATTCATGGGTTGTCTAAAGGCTGGGAAATTTCACTTGCAAATGAACATCAATTCTTAACTATTCAGCCTCCCATCAAGCTACAAGCCCAACACATCTTAGGTCTCTTCACATTTTGGAGCAACACACACCACACTTAGCCATCACTCTCAGACTCATTCACGCAGTCACACAATCCCCCACAATTCATCAGGTAGAATCTCAACAGCAAGACTTACAGCTGGTGTAAAGGTCAGTTCATCAAGCTCTCCCCTTGCGTGCTCCTGGCTCCTCCTTCAGATTGAGGCACTGGCCACCATGGACTATGAGTCCTGGACCCTTGGACGAAACATGCCTCCTCCTGGTTGCCTATGGGCTTCTAGAACAGAGGGCTGCCTCCCCCAGCTGCCTGCTATACCCCATTGGAACATCAAATTCTGCCCACTCATTGGGTTTTGTTAGAAACAGGCCTTCACAGGACAGGAGCCTGGTCTCCTGCATGCCCACATTCCTGTCACATCATGGAAAAGGGATGCCTCCCAACAGTGGCTCGGCATGGCCACGAATGCCTCTTTGCTAAAATGGAAATGGTACCTTCAGGAATGGGCTCAACCTGACATGGCAGATCTTTCTAAATTACAGGAGGATGTGACTTCCCTGAGCCTCACCCCGTGGACCTTGAGGAACTGGTGACAGCACCCCCATTGCCTATGCCTCTGGTGGCCTGGGTGGACCCCGGGAAGAGCTGATGGAGCTACTAAGAGTCCGTGTACTTCACAGACAGCAATGCCACCACTGGACATGGTGGAGCCTGATGGAGAGCAGTAGTGTACCTTCCTGCCAGTGGTGCCACTCATCAAAGATGGCAAGTCAGGGTTGGCTCCGCTTGCTGAGCTGGTGGCAGTACAAATGGCTGTGCAGAGTTCCATTGCCCATGACAAGCCTCTTGTCCACATTTTTACTGACTCATGGACAGTTGCTAACAGGCTAGTGGTCTGGTTGGGCCAGTGGAAGTGGGACAATTTTCACATTCAAGGCCATACTATTTGGAGAGCATCAATTTGGAGGGACATTCTCCAGGCACCGGTCACAATTATGGTCACTCACATTTCAGAACATACAAATGCTGTCACATCAGAGTTAGTTTTCAGAAACTCTGAAAAGTAGAATTTAGCCTTTTGTAAGAGACATGTCCATTTGTAAAGGAAATCTCCATCTGTAAAGGTGTCTCCCTCTCTGTACCAGGAAGAAGGGGGAATGACCTTCTCTCTAGAAACTCTTCTCAGTGTAGAAGGCAAGGACTCAAATCTGCATAATGACCTTACTCCTTTTTATTGTGCTTTTCTGGGAACCTCCCATAACTGACTCTCCCCACCCCCAGCATCCTCCTTTGTCTTTAGCTGAGGAGGGTATTTAAGGTGAGAAAGTCTGCCATTTTGAGGAGCTACTCAGTTTTTCTGGGTCTCTCCCATGTATACATGTTATAAAGCTCTGTTTGATTTTCTCCTGTTATTCTGTCTCATGTGAATTTAATTCATTGTCCAGGCAGAAGGACCTAGAGTGGGTAGTGGAGATGTCTTCCTCCCCTACATATACATAAATTTGTTTAGTTGAAATGAATCTGTAAGATAGCAAAGTCGAACTCTAGAAGACTCACTGCCAATATAGCCTTGTCCCCTCCAGTGCTGTTAATCTAGCCGCCCCCAATACAGTTCTGATCATTTCCTTTTTTTTATTTAAAGATTTTATTTTTCGGGATTGGCCCCGTGGCCGAGTGGTTAAGTTCGTGCGCT
The DNA here is from genome assembly GCF_021613505.1 of Equus quagga. Taxonomy (NCBI): domain Eukaryota; kingdom Metazoa; phylum Chordata; class Mammalia; order Perissodactyla; family Equidae; genus Equus; species Equus quagga. The sequence continues at coordinate 86,723,055 of NC_060280.1, read as the reverse complement.
CTGCTGCAGGTGGCCCAGTGTTTCGTTGGTTCGAATCCTGGGCACTGACATGGCACTGCTCATCAAACCATGCTGAGGCAGCGTCCCACATGCCACAACTAGAGGGACCCACTACTAAAAATATACAACATGTACCAGGGGGCTTTGGGGAGAAAAAGGAAAAAAATAAAATTTAATAAAAAAAAAGATTTTGGGGCCGACCCCGTGGCCGAGCGGTTGAGTTCGTGCGCTCCGCTTCCGCTGCCCAGGGTTTCACCAGTTCGGATCCTGGGCGTGGACATGGCACCGCTCATCAGGCCATGCTGAGGTGGCATCCCATGCTGGGAGCCGTGGCTACGTCATTTGATCGGCTGTTTGACAGGGTCCAGCCGATTAACGCCAAGGGGTGCAGGGTCGCCCCTTGGTGAAGAATAACCGGCCAGCCCCTCACATAGTTCTGAAACCTGTGCTGCTTCTATTTGCCCTTCATTCCTTTTCCTTTCTTAACCTCCACTTTTCACTCCTTTGGGTGGCTGCTTGGGAGGCACTACCACCTGGGAAAATTAGATATAGTAAGAGAATGTGACCACCTGCAGGTAACTTTCAAGATATTTTTCAGTTAATTAATGGAGGAGCACACAGTCCCATTTGAGACAATCAGAAAGGAATCCTGCCCAGATAAGATGTCGAATTAGGTTTATGGCCTCCATCTGGTTAATGTTTCCTTCTCCCTCCAGTTCTTTGTCTAAATATACATATGCATCGTCCTTCTAAGTTTGCTGGTTAATTGGATGATCAAGAAGTATCTACATATTATTCTTGACCTTCTGCTTTCTGTTAAAATGTTATAGAGGTTTTCTCCTAAAAGCAATAAATAATAAATAATTGGTGAGTAGAAGGGCCAAGGGGTGCAAGAATGCCCCTCGGTGAAGGATGGCCAGCCGACACCCCTGATATTTTCTGAATTATATGCATGCTTTCTATCAAGGTTATGTGTATACTTATTTCTCTTTTTTATTCTTGAAGATATATAGTTTAGCCCTTTACTAACAATATGATACTTTCTCCGGCAGTGTACTTAAGGGACTGTTAGCTCTACAATCTAAAAGACAAAGGAATGCTTCCACCCCGTAAAGGGCGCGAAAATGTAAACATGTTTAACTGCCCGCTGAGAATGCAGATAGCCCTGGGGATAAGACACCCTGGAGTCGCCTTTTGTTCCCATTAACCATCTACACTAATGGCGTAATGATTGAGGGAGGCAGGGATGGCTCCCCCAGGATGTAACCAGACGGACTGCTGTCCTGTCCGGAGGCCTGGACCTTCTCTCTTTGATTTAACTTTACCATGAATTACAACAGACGCCTAGGTACCTATCTCCTTTAGCTTAGAGACAACAAACACTAGTTAATTGCGGAGAAGATGATCATTAACCTTATGCTCTATAGAATGGAATGCTAATAAATATTCTTGTGCTCCCTTTTTACTTCCTTATCTCTCTGAGAATATTTGTAAAACTATTTCTGTACTAATCCTGAAAAATATATAAACGACACTTGTGCACAGTAAAGTCGGACTTGCTAACACCAACCCAAGTCTCACGTCCCGTTTATTTTCCCCTCATCGCGCCGACGCCGTCCATCCCTCAGGAACCTGGACTCCGCCGGGGCGGGACCCCGGCAATCCCACATGCCACAACTAGAAGCACCCACAACTAAACTACACAACTATGTACTGGGGGGCTTTGGGAGAAAAAGGAAAAATAAAATCTTTAAAAATAAATAAAATGAAATAAAATTAAAAAAAAAGATTTTATTTTTCCTTTTTCTCCCCAACACCCCCTGGTACATATTGTATACTTTTAGTTGTGGGTCCTTCTAGTTGTGGCATGTGGGATGCCACCTCAGCATGGCTTGATGAGTGGTGCCATGTCTGTGCCCAGGATCGGAACAAGCGAAACCCTGGGGTGCCAAAGCAGAGTGCACGAACTTAACCACTCGGCCACGGGGCCTGCCGTTGATCATTTCTTGAGACTCCTGTCAGTCTTTCTTTATGTAGATCAATGGGAATGCATATTTTTCTTAAGCACATTTGTCCCTGTAAGGAGTAGTCCGTCTCTACATTTTGGGTGACTGCTCACAGCTTAGGTCTCACCCCACTCTCCTCCCCTTGTGCCCCCACCTGGACAAGCTGAGGAGGAAGCCTGGGTGCTCTCTCCTCTAGAGCGGACAGGAGATTCCCACCACCCCAGCCCCTGCCTGTGTGAGGAGCTCTTGCCCCGGCCCCACCCCCAGGGCCAGTGAAGCCCCAGGCCAGGCTCCATTCCTTGCTTTCTGAGCCCTGTCAGAGCTGCTTGAGAGGCTGGCCCTGCCCTCTCCTCAGACCTCTCTTATGTGAGTCCTGAGCCTTTTCCTAGCCTGTCTGTGTGTGTGTGTGCCACCCTGGCATCAGTGTCAACAAGGGAACCACCCCTCTGCAGGTGACCATAACAGTTGGCGCCCTGCGCAGCTTGTCCAGACATGACCCCACCCGTGGGTTTGTCTTCTTCTGCTCTGACTTGCTTACCGGCTCTGCTGCCTTGTGGTGACAGGCACTGTGGGTACAGCTTGCTGGGGAGCTCGTGCTGTGAGCTCAGTGGCCCCATGTTGCATTGCTGACCCTATAGCTGTAAGCCACAGTTCTAGGTTCAGCTCCCCAGTGCTGGCAGTTTGAAGAATTTATAGGCATTTGGGAGCAGGATTATGGATTGGGGCCTCCTTAAATGAGTCCTGGGTCGTGTTTCTGGTGGGATCTTTCTGTGTGTTAGAGTGAAGCTGTGACAGAGGCTGGGTGGGCCCTGACATACTCCAGGGATGGGGGTGGACAGGGACTATACCTTTTGCTAGAGGTGGGTCCATCAGATGGTCACTCTTGAAAGAGCTGTCATTTAAAGAAAAAGAGAAGTGAGGGGAAAGGCAGGCAGTAGGTGGCAGGCTGAGTCCACGCACCTGACACCAGAGGGCTCCCCAGGCCGCTCCAGTACCTCTGCTGCTGCCCCTGCGTCTGCTGCCCCAAAGATCCTGACCTTCAGGGTTGTAGGGGACAACACCCATGGCACCCCTGTGACACAAGGGATTGGTTCAAACCTGACTTAAGCCAAGGGTTTAAACCCTATAAAGCAACCAGTTGTTATAGGGGAGGCTCAGAACCCTGGTGGCGCTAGGTGTCATATTACAGTTATACCTGGGAACCCACTAAATTTAAGGAAGGTGCCCCTGATGATCTTAGGGGTGTTAAAGAATATAATATGGAGGACAAATTGGACAAGTATTTCATCTTTAGCCATCAGAACTGTGGTCCTGCCTAAATTCTCCATGGTCATAACACTTATTATCATAAAATATCCCATAGTGAGCTGAGGAGTTCTGAACCAGTGATCAGAGCTAATTGATCAGACTTAAAATTAAATGAAGTCTCTGCCACTTACAAATTGGCTTGACAAATTGGGACCCCAGGGACCTTAGCACCCAAATAAAGTAGTTAACATGGCCCAATATAAATCACCCAGGGCCTTGTAGGATTGGAAACTGTAGAGGAAGCCTAATTAGTGAAGTATTGATTATTCCAGTGGTTTTAACAGCCCAATTTGTCCTATTAAACCTATTTGTCCTCTGGAGCTCCCAGACTTCATTCCTGTGGCTGCTCAGGTCCCCACCCTCCTTCACCAGGGACCGACCCCCTCCAGGGGTTACATCTCAACCAGGAGAGCCTAGACTGCAAGTTTGGGAATATGGTTAACTTTCTGAGTGTGGGTTTTCCTTTTGAACTGTAGGCAAGCAGGAAGCTTCTATGAGCTGATCTGCATATTTGTGTCTCCTTGGATCCGTTTATCAATTGAAGGCTGCAGCCCTCTTATTCTAGATTTGTTTGCTCTTGGAGTTTTAAAATCTAAGTTGATGGAGAGTTATTATGTGAGTAAGGGAAGAAAATTGTGGAACCAAATAGAATTTGTGTTCCATTTAGGCAAGTGAACCTCAAGATGTGAGATGTGTGTATGTACGCTCTCAAGTGTGTATTCCATTTTTAGGTGAGTTTTTGTGTGTCTTTTGATGCGGGCTTGGCGAGCCGAGGAGTCAAAGGAAAGATTTCCTGGACTCTCAAGGTCTGGCAGTCGTGTTCCTTTATTCAGAGAATAGCGTGGGGACAGGACCCATGGGCAGTAAGAGCTGCAACATGGGGATAGGATCCATGGGCAGGGAAGAGATGCAAAAATGGGTTGAGGGTAGGGCTAAATTTATAAGGCATAGGTATGTGAGTTCTCTCTTTACAAGACGGGAAGATTATGTGAAAAAGTCATTAAAATGGTCTCAGTGCAGGTGGGGTGTGGTTATTGGGTGGTCCTGTAACTTTAGATAAGAATCAGAGTGGGTCAGGTCAGGACGTCCTATGCTTCCTGGAGGATGATATAGGTCAGTCCATAGGGCAGGACGCCTTGGGCTTCTTTCTCTCCCTGGGCAGCCTTGATCCTCGTCATCTGTGTCCCTAGAGGACTTTGACATTTAACAGGCTATGCTGTTCCTAAGGTGGATGAATTCCTGTTTTAATGGTGTGAGGAAGGACCCCATGAGTTCCTGTTTTCACTGATATGACGAAACAGGTCAAAGTTCATGAACATCTCTGGAATTCCTAGTTTATTTCAGGGCTTAATTGCAAACCCCTAATGGATTACAATAAGCTACTCCATGCTGATAATATCCACCCTGTAAATATACTGGAGGGACAAACTGTGAGGTCCTTTGTCCTTTGTGTTGGAAAGGGATTTGTAAATTTTTTATGGTTTGCAGCTTTATCGCCGTGAGTGCTAAAGGATTAAACCTTGGAGTGGTTTCCTATATAGAAATGTTAAAATGAAATTAATTTTTAAGAAAAAGTCATCTAAAAATAATGATCAAGCATAGGAAATAAGGTGTATATAAATTTCTCTTCTTATTTTAAATAGATAGTGCAAGAGAAGGTTTAAGAAATTCGTAAGAGAGGAAACTCCCTTAAGGAGACTCCTGCCTGCACGTCCTGCCCCACTCCTCTGCTCTGACTCCACCCTCCCTACATGACCAGTGTTGATCACTCCTTCACCATCCTGTTCGTGTTTCTTTATGTAAAAACAAGCCAGTGTGAATGCTTATTTTCCTCACCCAAGTTTGCTGTTGTAATGAGTGGTCAGGGTGCACAGATTTGCTGCTTGACTATTGTAAACTTAAGCCTCACCCTCCCTTTTCCCCTGGGCCTTCTTACCTGGACAGGTAGATGAGAAAGCCTGGAGGCTCCTGCACTGTGGGCTGCTGCTTGCTGGGCAGCTCCTCCTGGGTGCTGTGCTGCCCTGTGTTGCATTGTTGACCCAGCACACTGGGTTCTAACTACAGAGAACACCAAGTTGGCAGTTTTGGTAATTTGGGGCAGTTTTTCCTTGTCCTTGGGAGCAGGAATGTGGCCTCTGTCAGTGTCTTTAGTGGAATCTGTGTGTTTAGAGTGAAGGTGAGCCTGAGGCTGGAGTTTCCTTGACATTAGTGGGGACCTGGGGTTAATTGGATGATTATAGTGTGAATGAGCTGAGCCCCCTGATGGTCCCTGGTTAAAGAGCAATTATTCAGAAAGAAAGAGAAGAGATAGGAAAATGCTGCCAGTAGGTAGCAAGATCACAGAGGGCTCACCAGGGCCCCAGGTAACTGCAGCTGCTGCCACCCCTGCATCTATTGCAACAAAGATCCTGACCCTCTGGGTTAGAGCGGACAACACCCACAGTCTGAGTTTGGCACAGCAAAGGGATTAGTTCAAACCCCACTTAAGCCTGGGTTCCTTAAACTCTTTAAAGCAACCAATTGTCATGGAGGAGGCATGTGACCCTGATGGCAGTGGTGTGACGCTCTCTGGAGGAGGGCCTTAAGTTGTCCATAGGCATCCTATGAAGAAACTGCCCTAAGCCCCAAACTATATGCCATTAGATCTGCTGTTATGTCCAGGAACTGAGATCTCTTGAAAATAGAGGCTCTCATAAGCACTGAGCATGTGACCCTCTACCGAGGTGCCTGTTATGCCTTTGACCCCCAAGACAGCACCCTGTCAGCTCAGCCCAGTGACTGGCACCTACCTGTGATATAATGGAGCCTAACCTTGGCCCCGCAAGTTATGTCACCTTCAAGAGGAGCATGGCATTTCTTTCTTCAGTTCCTTGAAAGATGCTAGGGTGCTGGAGGAGGTCTCCCTCTCCCAGACCCCTTGGTTCCCGGGGTAGTTCCTCGGGATTAACTGAGTGCACAGCACTGGGGGGTGCATAGACTTGAAGGACAATGATACACATTCATACCTGCGGAGCTCAGTGGAGAGTTGCTGCTCTTCATCCCTTAATTGGGACATCCTTGATGAAGAACCAAACCCAGGTGTCACCAGGGCTAACCAAACTTCAGGCAGTCATCTTTCTACTGGCCAAAAGTTGGTCTCATCTGCATATGTTCACAATCTCTTGGACGATTGTCTACGAGAGGCCCCTTTGTACTAAAAGAACTCTGAGAATCTCTTGACTCAGAGATACTCAAAATAGGAATAAGGTAACCCTTGTCTGTACATTACTAGGTCTACAATACGAGGACCCACCAGGACACTCTATCCCCCTTGGAGTTCTGACACTACTGGGAGTGACCATGGCACTTCTCAGATGATACAGTGTCGTGTTCTCCAACAAGGCATTCGATGGAAGTTTCCCCTCCCTTATGGATCTCAGGCTCATAGAGCACCACACTGGCTTATTGAAATGTGTTGAATGAGAGATGTCCTGTTTCAGTAAAAAAAGGGGTGAATTGGACAAACTACAGTGCACGGTGCACATTAGCCTTGACTGTGTGTTACACACTGGGTTTTGGCAAATATATAATGACATGGATCCATCATTTCTGTGTCATGGAGTGTAGTTTCACTTCCCTGAAACTCCTCTGTGCTCCACCTATTGACTCATCCCTCCCCCGACCCCCAAATCCTTCACAAAGATCTTTCTACTGGCTCCTGGTTTGTCTTTTCCTAATTGTCATATTCTTGGAATCACACACTGCATGGACTTCTCACATCTTATTTCCCTTAGCAATAGACTTTCAAAGTGCCTCCATGTGTTTTCATGGCTTGATACCTCATTTCTTTGTATCACTGAACAGTATTTCATTGTACGGATGCACCCCTGTTTGTTTTTTCTGTTCAACTCTTGAAGGACATCTTGCTTAAAATGCTAACTGTTGCCAATTGTGAATAAAGTGCCAACAAACATTCATGTGTAGGTTTTGTGTGTTTTCAACTCATTTGGAAAAATAACAACAGTGTGATTGTTGGATCTCACTCTACATAGGAACAGTGTATTTTGATTTGAAAGAACGTTCCTGTCTTTCACTGTAGGTGGACCTAATTCTATTTCCACCAGCAATGAGTGAGGTTTACCTGTAGCTTTGCATCTTCACCAATATTTGGTGTTCTGTTTTGAGTTCTACTCATTTAAGCGTTTGATGACACATCATTGTTGTTTTATTTGCAGTTTCTTTTTCTATTGAGTTCATAATAGTTTACATCAATGTGAGATGTCAGTTGTACATTATTTGTTTGTTTTCCTTTTTTTCTTTTAGGAGGAAGATTAGCCCTGCGCTGGCATCTGCTGCCAATCCTCCTCTTTTTGCTGAGGAAGACTGGTCCTGAGCTAACATCTGTGCCCATCTTCCTCTACTTTATACATGGGACGCCTGCCACAGCATGGCTTGCCAAGCAGTGCCATGTCCACACCTGGGATCCCAATCGGCGAACACTGGGCCACTGAAGTGGAACATGCGGACTTAACCGCTGTGCCACCGGGCCAGCCCTGAGCTGTACATTATTTCTTGTCTGTCACCACATAAGTGTGCCCCTTCACTCCCTGTGCCTCCCCTCTTCTCCTGGTAACCACTGAACTGTTTTCTTTGTCCAAGTATTTGTTTATATTCCACATATGAGTGAAATCATCTAGTGTTTGTCTTTCTCAGACTGGCTTATTTCGCTTAGCATAATTCCCTCTTGGTCCTTCCATAGTATTGGAAATGGGATGAATATGTCTTTTTTCTGGCTAAGTAGTACTCCATTGTATATATATACTACATCTTCTTTATCCAATCATTGGTCAGTGGGCACTTGGATTGCTTCCATGTCTTGGTTATTATGAATAGTGCTGCAGTGAACATAGGAGTGCATATGTTAATTTGGATTGTTGATTTCTTTTTTTTTTTAACAACTGTTGCCAATCTTTGTGGGGTTTTTTTCCCTGCTTTTTTTTTCTCCCCAAATCCCCCCCAGCACATAGTTACGTATTTTTAGTTGTGGATCATTCTAGTTGTGTAGATTGTTGATTTCAAATGGGGTAGCTGGATAGCTGGGTCATATGGTAGTTCTATTTTTAGTTTTTTGAGGAATCTCCATACTGTTTCCCAGAGTAGCTGCAGCAGTTTGCATTCCCACCAGCAGTGTGTGAGGGTTCCCTTCTCTCCACACCCTCTCCAACGTTTGTTGGTTTTAGTCTTAGTGATTATAGCCATTTGAAGAGGCGTAAGGTGGTATCTTAGTGTAGTTTTGGTTTGCATTTCCCTGATGATTAGTGATGTTGAACATCTTTTCGTGTGTTTATTGGCCATCTGTATATCTTCTTTGGAAAATGTCTGTTCATCTCCTCTGCACACTTTTTGACCGGGTTGTTTGCTTTCTTATTGTTCAGCTGTGTGACTTTCTTATATATTATGGAGATTAACCCATTGTCAGATACATGATTTGCAAATATTTTCTCCCACTTGGTGGGTTGTCCCTTTGTTTTGATCTTAGTTTCTTTTGTGTTTCAGAAGCTCTTTAGTCTGATGAATTCCCACTTACTTATTTTTTCTTTTGTTTCCCTAGTCTGAGAGGACATGGTATTTGAAAATATCCTTCTTAGTTCAGTGTCAAAGAGTGTACTACCTATATTATCTTCCAGGAGTTTTATAGTTTCAGGATGTATCTTCAAGTCTTTGATCCATTTTGAGTTTATTTTTGTGTATGGTGTGAGATAGTGGTCTACCTTCATTCTTTTGTGTGCGGCTGTCCAGTTTTCCCAACACCATTTATTGAAGAGACTATCTTTTCTCCACTGTATGTTCTAGGCACCTTTGTCGTAGATTAGCTGTCCGTAGATGAGTGGTTTTATTTCTGGGCTTTCAGTTCTGTTCCATCGATCTGTGTGCCTGTTTTTGTACCAGAACCATGCTGTTTTGGTCACTATGGCTTTGTAGTACATTTTGAAGTCAGGGATTGTGATACGTCCAGCTTTGTTCTTTTTTCTCAAGATTGGCTTAGCACTTTGGGGTCTTTGATTGCCCCATATAAATTTTAGGATTCTTTGCTCTATTTCCGTAAAGAATGTCATTGGGATACTGCTTGGGATTGCATTGAATCTGTAGATTGCTTTGGGTAGTATGGACATTTTCACTATGTTTATTCTTCCAATCCATGAGCAAGGAATCTCTTTAAGTCGTTATCAATGTCTCTCAGTAATGTCTTAGAGTTTTCATTGTGTAAGTCCTTCACCTCCTTGGTTAAATTTATTCCTAGGTACTTAATTTTTTTAGTTGTGATTGCAAATGGAATTGTATTCTTGAGTTCTCTTTCTGTAAGTTCGTTATTGGAGTATACAAAAGCAACTGATTTTTGTAAGTTGATTCTGTACCCTGCAACTTCACTGTAGTTGTTAATTTATCTATTAGTTTCCCAAAGGATTTTTTGGAGTTTTCTATATATAAGATCATGTTTCTGCCAACAGTGAGAGTTTCACTTCTTCCCTCCCTATTTGGATTCCTTTTATTCCTTTCTCTTGCCTAATTTCTCTGGCCAAAACCTCCAGTACTATGTTGAATAAGAGTGGTGATAGTCGGCATCCTTGTCTTATTCCTGTCCTCAGGGGGATGGCGCTCAGTTCTGCCCATTGAGTATGATGTTGGCTGTGGGTTTGTCATATATGGCCTTTATTATGTTGAGGCAATTTCCTTCTATCCCCATTTTTTCCACAGTTTTTTTTTTTTATCATAAATGGCTGTTGGATCTTGCGAAATGCTTTCTCTGCATCTATTGAGATGACCCTGTGATTTTCATTCCTCCATTTGTTGATGGTGTATCACATTGAGTGATTTTTGGATGTTGAACCATCCCTGTGTCCCTGGTATGAATCTCACTCGATTGTGATATAGGATCCTTGTGACGTATTGCTGAATTCGGGTTGCCAAAATTTTGTTGAGAATTTTTCCGTCTATATTCATCAACGATATTGGCCTGTAGTTCTCCATTTGCATGCTGTCCTTGTCAGGCTTTGGTATCAGCGTGATGTTGGCCTCGTAGAATGTGTTAGGAAGTGTTCCATCTTTAATTCTACACTTGAGTATTTGCTATCCTATTCTGATTCTGTCTACCTACTTATCTTCTTACTCTGAGCTTTGTAACCCCTTTCTCCCTGTTTTTGTTTTTATTTCCGGGTATGAGGGCCTTCTTGAGGATTTCTTGGTGGGGGTCTTTTGGTATGAACTCCCTTAGCTTTGGTTTGTCTGGCAAAGATTTTGTTTCTCCACCATATCTGAAGGATATTTTTGCTGGATGGAGTATTTTTGGCTGAAAATTTTTGTCTTTTAAAGATTTGAATATGGCATTCCATTCTCTCCCCACCTGTAAGGTTTCTGCAGAGAAATCCGCTGAAAGACTGATGACGGTTCCTTTGTAGGTTATTTTCTTCTGCCTTGCTGCCCTTAGTATTCTTTCCTTGTCATTCATTTTTCCCGGTTTTACTACTATATGCCTTGCAGTATGTCTTTTTACATTGACATATCCAGGAGATCTGGAAGCCTCTTCCACATGGATTTCGATCCCTTTATCTAGGTTTGGGAAGTTCTCTGCTATTATTTGAACACACTTTCTGCTCCATTCTCCTTCTTGAATACCTGTAATTCTTATGTTGCATTTCCTAATTGAGTCAGATATTTCCTGGAGACTTCCTTCATTTCTTTCTAGCCTTCGTTCTGTCTCCTCCTCTGTCTGGAGCATTTCAACATGTCTATCTTGGATTATGCTGATAAGCTCCTCTTTTTCTTTCTTTTTTTTTTTGAGAACGATTAGCCCTGAGCTGACATCTGCTGCCAATCCTCTTCTTTTTGCTGAGGAAGACTGGCCCTGAGCCCACATCCATGCCTGTCTTCCTCTACGTTATATATGGGATGCGTGCCACAGCATGGCTTGCTGAGTGGTGCCATGACCACAAATGGGGTCCGAACTGGTGAACCCTGGGCTGCCGAACCAGAACGTGCACACTTAACCACTGCACCACAGGGCTGGCCCCTGATACACTCCTCTGTGATGTCTGCTTGAGTGTTCAGGGATGTGTTTTTCTTTTCTTTCTTCCATTGTGTCTTCCATCTCTAATATTTCTATTTCATTCTCCTTTATAGTTTCAATCACTTTTATGAAGTAGCTCCTGAACTCCTTGAGTTGTTTCTCTACATTGTCTTTTACCTCGTTGAGTTTTTTGATGATAGCTATTTTGAATTCATCATCATTTAGTCAACATATTTCTGTGTCCTCAGGACTGATTTCCAGGTACTTCTCAGTTTTCTCTCTCTTCTGGAAATTTGATATAATTTCTGATATTGCTAGAAGGGGTCACTCTGTTTTTCTGCATCCTGGTATTATTGAGTTGAAATTACCTCCTATGGCCACTGGGTGGTGGTCAACAGCCATGTATGCCGAGCCATCTGCCCTCAGCTGGAATCCCAGGGTCTGTAGCAATGCTGGTGGGTTCTGGGAGGTGTTCTTTCTCCTGCATGCTCTCCGGGTTTTCCACCTGTGCTCTCACCATCTGCTCCCCTGCTGTGTTGGCTTGATGAGGTCACCTCCTGCAAAAGCTCTTGCCCCAGTAGAGGTCCTCCCTCTAGGCTGCATGGGCCCTCTGAGATGCTTGGTGCTCCCACACATGAACGTCCCCTCCCCGGTACCTTCCCTCTCAGAGGCTTCTGGCATTCCCCGATTGTGGCCTTTGGGTGGGGTGAAGTTTTCTCTTACCCCATTCTACCTCCTCCGAGGGGGGCTCCAGCCCCTCCACCCTCTGTAGTAGGGCTGCTTGTGTCTCTCCAACGTTATTTGTGTTGTGTTTGGATGTCCTCTGTTGGAGTATGAATGCTTTTTCATTGTGTGTTGGAGGGGGAAGATTACCAGGAAAGTTCATTCTGCCATGATGCTGACGTCCTCAGTGGCTCAGGTTTGCAGGTTCAGATCCTGGGTGCAAACCTACACCACTCTTCAGCCATGCTGTGGCAGTTACTCACATAGAAAATCGAGGACGATTGGCACAGACGTAAGCTCAGGGCTAATTTTCCTCAAGCAAACAAAGAGGAAGATTGGCAACACTTGTTAGTTCAGGGTGAGTCTTGCTCAAAAGAAAGAAGCTGTAATGTTTCGATGAGACAGACTCTCTGGTCTATGAGCTTCAGAACAAGTTCTTAGCGTTCATTCCTCCCCTATTGTCAGAGAAATTCTGAAGGATCTGGGAGTTGTCTTATAGCTCTTTCCTCGATCAGATAAAGTTTTGGCCAGTTAGATTCCTTTGAGTGATAGCCTAAGTTAACAGAGCATAGAAAACTTTGTGCATATAGGAAAAAGTTTTACCGTGCTTTCCTGCATGAAGCATGAGACAATTTTTTCCAGTCTTCAAAATGAGAACGTCCTTGGGTTACTAGTGGAAATATACATACATTTTGCAGGTTCCCTAAGACTGGACTCCCTGGTGCTTTTAACTCTCAAACTACTCCAAACTGTATCTCCAGCAAATTCATTGTTAACAGGACATGTGTTTCCAGGGGTTGCTGGCAGCAATTGCTTCTCCTCCAGGTAAGCAGTAATTCTCCATACTTCTCAGTTTCTCATTTGGGAAGCATTGGTTTGTTATGTCATCTCAAATCTCGCTTGGATCTAAGGAGAAGTGTTGCTTTTCAAGTGGTTGTTTTTTCTTGTTGTGAAGATGAGATCACTCAGAGCTCTTTATACATCAGAGCAGAAACCATCCATTCACCTCTGCTGCTGTGTTTTCCCTTTTGAGACTATCCCATTTGAATGTGTGAGTTCTACTGCTAGAGCAATGTGGGAGGTTTCAAAGTTTTCTTTTTTGTCTAATGCATCTAAAAAGATTATGTTTTTCTCTGGTTTTGGATTTCTTTTTCTCATCTTCTAAAAATGCCATTACCTGAATACCCATTTGTCACCCGAAAGACATTTTCTATATGTTATCTTCTGTTGTATCAGGGCCTTTTGGGGGTCAGGATTAACACCCTACAAAAATAGGATTGGATGCCATGACTATGTTGCCACATGCATCAAGTGAATAAGAATATGTTCATTGCTCACAGATACTTTCTAAGGAGAGCAGGGCAAGGCTAAGCAGGCTGGAGTGGCTTGTGTGAGGGAGAATAGCTTGAACTTTAAGGTGCATTTGTGTAGAGGCTGCAGATTTCCAAGGTTTGACCCTCCTAAGAGTTCACACAAAAAGAAAAGATGCATGTGTCAACCTTCCTGACTTGTTTATCCATTGTGGGCCAGACAGGGTGAGCAGGTATCTAAACCTTATTGAGAGTCAAATATCAAAAATGAGGTGACGTCAGCATCATGGCAGAGTGAGATCTTCCCTTAGTCTCTCCCTCTAAGATACAATGAAAAGGATGTTCCTAAACCAAGAGAGGACGTTCACAAGAGACAATAGATGTCTGAGAGATCCAAGCAGCCATATGTCTGGAGGTCAGGGTGCAAAGTCCCCACCCCCCAGCAGGCAGTGGAAGGAGGTAAGCAGATCTCTTCTCCCTCCTGAGTGGCAGCCATTTGGGTGTGGGACTTCATGTGGTGCCTGGCACATGACTCTGAGAAGAAGGGGGGAAAGGCAGCCATCCATGGGAACACTCTCACTCTTGGAGTTGCCTCAGCCTGTGGGAATGCTCTACACCAAGGCAATAGCAAGAGTGTCCCCACCAAGCCAAGCAGCCCAATGAGGCAGACAGTATTTGCAGAGCAGAAGTGTGCAGGCCCACATGCATGAAAGAAAGCACCCCTCCTGCCTGGTGCATAGGCTCTGCTGGCCAGTCAGAGCAGGGGATCCCTGACAGAGTGCCTGTGCCTGTGTGTGTAAAGCAGCAGCAGCCAGCAGGCAAACAGAGAGGGGCCCTGGTGGCACAGCTACCAACAATAGGAACAACTGCCAGGGGTCATGGTGGGCCCAGAAAACACAGCTCCCGCCACCCCGAGTGGTGGCCAGTGGAATGTGCAACCACATAGTACCCCTATTTGGTGGGAAAAGTCCACCCCATCAAATAGCGTAAAGAAGTAGACTAACATTCCAGACCAGAAGGAAAATGACAAGTATCTAGAAATCAATCAAGAAGTCACAGAAATTTAAAATCTAAATGACAGAGAATTCAAAATAGTTACCATAAATAAACTCAGCGAGTTACAAGAGAATTCAGAAAGACAGTTCAATAAAATCTGGAATAAAATTAATGAACACAAGGAATTCTTCACAAAAGAGACTGAAGATATAAAACAAAATCCAATCAGAAGTGTTACAGATGAAAAACACAATTAGTGAGATAAAGAAAAATCTGGAATACTTAATAAACAGAGCTGATATTATGGAGAAGAGAATCAATAATTTAGAGAATAGAAATATAGAAATGTTTCTGATGGAGGAGGTGAGAGAACTAAGACTAAAAAGAAATGAAGAGACCCTTGAGAAATACCTGACTGAATTAGCAAATGCAACATAAGCATTGTAGCTATTCCAGAGGGAGAAGGGAGCAGTGAGCTTGTTCAAAGAAATAATTGCTGAAAACTTTCCAACCGGGGAAATCAGCTGGAATTACATGTAAATGAAGCTAATGGAAATGCTAATTGTTTCATTGTAAAAAGACCTTCTCCAAGGCATATATTAATAAAACTGGCAAAATTCAATGAAAAAGAAAAAAATAGTAAGGGCAGTAAGGCAGAAGAAAATAACCTAACAGGAGTTTCTATCAGGCTTTCAGCAGATTTCTCAGCAGAAACCTTACAGTCTAGGAGAGTTTAATAATATATTCAAACTTTTGAAAGACAAAAATTTTCAGTCAAGAATATTCTATCCGGTGAAACCATCCTCCAGCTGTGATGGAGAAATAAAACTTTCCCATATGAAGAAAGAAAAGCTGAGGGACTTCATTTCCATAAGACCACCCCTTCAAGAAATGATCAAGGAGGCCCTCAGACATGAAAAGAAGGGTTTAGAAAGCCTTGAGCAAAGAGATGAATAGACAAAATCAGAAAATTGCAGCTATCAGAACAGGTTACTAAACACTTAATTATAACATTAAAGATAAATGGAAGGAAAGCACCAAGAATAACTATAATCACTTCGTTTGAATCACACACTCACAACACAAAATGCAATAAGTTTTGACAACAATAATTTAAATTTAAACAAGAATTTAAATAAGGGGGGGCACCTGCTTAAACTAAGGGAATAAGTGGCTAGGAGAAAATGGACTATGTCATTTATGAAATCTTTTATACAAACCACATGGTAAGCACTAAAAAAAAAATCAGAACAGACACACAAATGAGAAACACAGAAAACTGAGAAAAGCATCACAGAATTGGAAGTCGGAAATACACAGGATAAGAAAAAAAGAAAGAACAACCATACAATAGGTCTTAAAATGGCAGTATCAAGCCCTCATATATCAATAATCCCTCTAAATGTAAACGGATTGAATTCTCCAATGAAAACACACAGAGTGGCAAGATGGATTGAAAAACAAAACCCAGCAATTTGCTGTCTCCAGGAAACATTTCTCAGCTCTAAAGACAGACACAGACTCAGAGTGAAGGGATGGAAGATGATACTCCAAGCTAATGACCAACAAAACAAAGCAGGTGTCACAATACTTATATCACACAAAGTAGACTTCAAGATGAAAAGACAAAGAGAGACAAAGAGGGGCAGCAAATACTGATAAAAGGGACACTCCCCCGAAGAGGACATAACATTTATGAATATATATGCACCTAACACAGCACCAAAGTACATAAGGCAACTATTAACAGACCTACAGGGAGAAACCCTCTGACATCAAAGGACAGATCATCCAGACTGAAAGTCAACAAGGAAATAGTAGAATTAAATGAAAAACTAGACCAGAAGGACTTAATGGATATATTTAGAACACTCCATCCAAAACCAGATGAATACACATTCTTCTTAAGTTCACATGCAACATTCTCAAAGATAGACCATACGTTGGGAAACAAGGCAAATCTCAATAAATTTAAGAAGATTGAAATCATATCGAGCATCTTTTCTGACCTAATGCTACAAAATTAGAAGAAAACAACAAGCAAAATGCTGAGAAGTGACAAATATATGGAGACTAAACAACATGCTACTGAACAGCCAGTGTAATTAAAGGAGAAATCAAAAATACCTGGAGACAAGTGAAAATGAAAATACATCATACAACTCCTATGGGATGCAGCAAAAGTTGTCCTAAGAGGGAAATTCATAGCAATAGAGGCCCACCTTAACAAAAAATAAAAATCTCGAATAAGCAATCTTAAACTACACCTAACAGAACTAGCAAAAGAACAAAGCCCAAAGTCAGCAGAACGAGGGAAATAATAAACATTAGAGGGGAAATAAATGCAATAGGAACCCCCAAAATGCTAGAAATGATGAATGAAACTGACAGCTGGATCTTTGAGAAGAGGAACAAAATTGACAAACCCTTAGCCGGCCTCACTAAGAAAAAAGAGAGAAGGCTCAAATAAATAAAATAAGAAATGAAAGAGAAGAAATTGCAACAGATACCACAGAAATATAAAGGATTATACGAGAATACTGTGAAAACCTGTATGCCAACAAATGGGACAATCTAGAAGGAATGGATAAATTCTTAGACTCATAAAATCTCCCAAAACTGAGTCAAGAAGAAATAGTGAATCTGAATAGACCAATCACAAGTAAAGAGATAGAAACAGTAATCAAAAACCTCCCAAGAAAGAAAATTCCAGGGGCCGGCCTGGTGGCACAGCAGTTAACTGCACATCTTCCACTTTGGCAGCCCACAGTTCTCTGGTTCGGATCCCAGGTGCCTACACGGCACCGCTTAGCAAGCCATGTTGTGGTAGGTGTCCCACATATAAAGTAGAGGAAGATGGGCACAGATGTTAGCTCACGGCCAGTCTCCCTCAGCAAAAAGAGGAGGATTTGCAGCAGATGTTAGCTCAGGGATGACCTTCCTCCAAAGAAAAAAAGGAAAAAAAGACCAAAAAAATCCAGGACCAGATGGCTTCTCTGGAGACTTCTACCAAACATTCAAAGAAGAATGTGTATTCTTCTCAAACTGTTCCAAAAAATTTAAGAAGATGGCACACTTGCTAACTCATTCTATGAGGCCAACATCACCCTGATCCTAAAGCCAGACAAGGACAAAACAAACAAGGAAAATTACAGACCAATATTCCTGATAAACATAGATGCAAAAATGCTCAACAAAATATTGGCCAGCTGAGTACAGCAAGACATTAAAAGGATCATATGCCATGATCAACTGGAATTTATACCAGGGATGCAGAGATGCTTCAACATCCAAGAATCAATGTGATATACCACTTTAATAAATGAGGAATAAAAATCATGTGATCATCTCAATAGATGGAAGGAAAGGATTTGACAAGATCCAACATCCATTCTTGATAAAAGCTATCTATAAAATGCATATAGAAGGAAAGCTCTTCAGTATAATAAAGGGAATATATGACAAACCTAAGCAATGTCATACTCTTGGAGAAAAACTGAAAGCTATCCCTCTGAGAACAGGAAAGAGAAAACAGTGCTCACTCTGGCCACTCTTATTCAATAGCGTACTGGAGGTTGTGTGCAGAATAATCAGGCAAGAAAAAGAAATAAAAGGCATCCAAGTTGCCAAGGAAGAACTTCAAACTCTCGCTGCTGCCAGATGACATGATTCTATTTAAGAAAACCCTAAAGAATCCATCAGAAAACTATTAGAAATAATCAACAACTACAGCAAAGTGGCAGGGCAGAAAATCACCTTACAAACATCAGTTGTATTTCCTTGCTCTAATAACAAACTAACAGAAAGAGAACTCAAGAATACAATCCCATTTACAATTGCAACAAAAAGAATAAAATATGTAGGAATAAATTTAACCAAGGAGGTGAAAGCCTCATACAATGAAAACTATAAGACATTATTAAAAGAAATCAATGATGATATAAAGAGATGAAAAGATATTCCATGCACGTGGATTAGAAGAATAAATATAGTTAACATGTCCATACTACCTAAAGCAATCTACAGATTCAATGCAATCCCAATCAGAATCCCAATGACAGTATTTGGGGAAATAGAACCAAGAATCCTAAAATTCATATGGGGCAACAAAAGACTCCAAATATCTAAAGCCATCATGAGAAAAAAGAACAAAGCTGGAGGCATCACAATCCCTGACTTCAAAAGATGTTACAAAGCTATAGTAATCGAAACAGCATGGTACTGGTACAAAAACAGACACATATTGATGGAAGAGAATGGAAAGCCCAGAAGTAAAAATCACACATGTATGGCTAGCTAATCTTTCACAGACAAGCACATACCACACAGAAAGAGAAGTCTCTTCAATATATGGTGTAGGGGGAACTGGACAGCCATGAACAGAATGAAAGTAGACGATTATCTTTCACCAAACACCAAAATTAACTCAAAATGGATTAAAGACTTGAAGGTAAGATGTGAAACCATAAATCTCCTAGAATAAAATATAGGCAGTACACTCTTAGACATCAGTCTTAGCAGCATGTTTTTGAATACTATGTCCACTCAGGCTGGGGAAACAAAAGAAAAAGTAAACAAGTGGAATCACGTCAGACTAAAGAGTTTCTGCAAAACCAAAGAAACAGGAACAAAATGAAAAGAGAATATAAAAAAAGGCTGGGAGAAAATATTTGCAAAACATACATCTGATAACGGGTTAATCTCCAATATATATATAAAGATCTCATTCAACTGAACAGTATAAAAACAAATGATTCAATCAAAAATGGGCAGAGGATATGAACAGACACTTTTCCAAAGAAGATAGACAGATGGCCAACAGGCGCATGAAAAGAGTTTTGAACATCACTAATCATTAGGGAAATGCAAATCAAAACTACAATGAGCTGTCACCTTACACCCGTTAGAATGGCTACAGTCACCAAGACAAAAAACAACAAACGTTGGAGAGGATGTGGAGAAAAGAGAACCTCATACACTGCTGGTAGGAATGCAAACTGGTGCAGCCAGTATGAAAAACAGTATGGAGATTTCTCAAAAAGTAAAAATAGAAATACCATATGATAAAGCTATCCTGCTACTGGCTGTTTATCCAAAGAACTTGAAAACAATAATTCAAAGAGACTTATACACCCCTATGTTCATTGCAGCATGATTCACAATAGCCAAGATGTGGAAGCAATCCAAGTACCCATCAACTGATGATTGTGTAAAGAAGAGGTGGGACATATATACAATGGAATACTACTCAGCCAGAAAAAAAGAGAAAATCATCCCATCTGTAACAACATGGTTGACCTTGAGGGTATTATGTTAAGCTAAATAAGGCAGACAGAGAAAGACAGACATCACAGGATTTCACTGATATGTGGAAGATAAACAAACACATGGACAAAGAGGACAGATTAGTGGTTCCCAGCTGGGAAGAGGGTGGGGCAGTGGGCATAAGGGGTAAAGGGGCACATATATGTGGTGACTGACCATAATAATGTACACCTGACATTTCACAACCATATAAACTATTATGACCTCAATAAAATAATTTTAAAAATTGGAGAATGAGGTGAAAAACAATTAGCAGATCTGTCTATTTTATGAGGACACAGCTTAGACTGTAGGCTGACTAGGTTTCCTGAGAGAACCAGGGAA
This sequence comes from Equus quagga, assembly GCF_021613505.1. Taxonomy (NCBI): domain Eukaryota; kingdom Metazoa; phylum Chordata; class Mammalia; order Perissodactyla; family Equidae; genus Equus; species Equus quagga. The sequence continues at coordinate 86,703,019 of NC_060280.1, read as the reverse complement.
TCAGACTGCTGGAAGGACACTTGGATGGGTGAGAACAAATATTAAACAGGGGCTTCAGGAAGTATTTCTTCAAAGGAGCCAGCATTTCACTGGAGTATTTGGTAGAGCAAGTTATGCCCCCAGGACGTTGGTGGAAATAGAGCAACAGCCAGCAGTTAATCTAGTTTAAGCACAGGTTGTGTCCATGGAAGAGGAAGAGAACCCCCATGCCACTGTGTCAGGACAGCAGACACAGCCAAAGCCATGCCCGATTCCAGGGGCTAAGTCAGAAGTTTCCCTCTGTGTGGAGGACATGGACTTAGCTAGAATACTCTGCCTAGTCACTGAACAAAGAAACAAGCTAATAATAATAATAAAGAGTCCCAGTAGGAAGGGGACCGGTACCCAGTTGCTACAATATATTACCTATAACGTATGGATTGTGGCAAAGATATGAAATGTGCAAAGATTCCAGAAAGTAGGAACTGTACACTGGGGAAAAAACAGCTGTTGAAAACATAACCCATCTCTTCCAGGAAACCGCAGTAAAATTAACAAGCGATGTCTCAGCAGAGAAACAGGAGGTTAGGAGGCAGAGGGACAACATATTGTAAGTGAACAAAGAAAAGACCTGTCAGCCGAGAATCCCATATTCACCAAAACTACTTTATAGAGTATAAGGATGAAATAAAGACTTTCCCGGATTAACAAAAACTGAGAAAGTATATTAATAGGCAACTGCCTTATGGGGTTATTGATGGAGTTCTTCAGGTTGAAATCAAGTGACCCAGGATGGTAGTTGATATCAACCTAAAGAGAGAAGAACAGCAGTACAAGTAATTGTATATTGAAGACAGAATAAATACCCATTTTTTCCTTTCTTTTAGCTGATATCAAGGAAACTGTATAAAATAGTATGTAGTTAATGTGCTGTTGTCCTTATTCCATATAGAGCTGTAATATATCTGTAATTTGTTTCTCAGTAAAAGCACAAAGGTCCTGGGTGGGAGCAAAGCTGTGTTGTGCTAAGGAAGTGACTATAGAGAGTAAAGAAATAAATGTAACAAGATATTATTGGTTCTAGCCTTAGTAGATGTAATCTGCATAACAATAATACCACAAAAATGACAAAAGAGAATAGAGCTCTATATGAGTAAAGATTCTGTGCATCACTGGAATGAAGTTGGTGTAATCTGAAGCTCCTTCTTATAAATTAAGAAGCATGTGTTGAATAGTAGAGCAACCCCTAAAGAAGAAAGAACTTCAAAAATAGAGTGAAGAAGTCATTTAAAAATGGCAATGCTACATTAGAAGATATTCAGTTAATGCAATAGAAAGCCATAAAGAAGGAGAGGAGAGGGGCAGCCGCATGGCCGAATGGTTAAGTTCGCATGCTCTGCTCTGGTGGCCCAGGGTGTCGGTTCAGATCCTGGGCGTGGACATGGCACCACTCATCAGGCCATGCTGAGGCGGCTTCCCACATGCCACAACTAAAAGGACCCACAATTGAAAATATACAACTATGTACCGGGGGGCTTTGGGGAGAAAAGGAAAAATAAAATCTTTCAAAAAAAAAGAGAAGGAGTGGAGAAAGTAAAAAGAACATGAGAATTGTATAAATTAAAACTAAAAAGGCAGGTGTCATTGCAACTAGGTCTGGAATACTAAATGCGATTGCACTACATGATCCAGGCAGGAGGAAGTGATTGTCACTTCAGATTAAAACAAACAAACCACGATCTAAATACATGGTCTGTACAGGAAGCGCACTATAGATTCAAAGATACGATTGAAAGGAAAAGCAGGGGAAAATGTACATCTGGATTCAGCCCCCCAAATTCAGCTGGAGACATGACACAAATATCTAGCAAAATAGACTTTAAAACAAAAAATATTACTAGAGCTAATAAGGAACATTGTAACATACCTGCGGGGTGAAAGTTTATGGCCTGCAACTAAAACAGTACAAAGAAATAAATTTATAGGCATTAATGCCTATATTGACAAAGAAGAGAGATCTCAAATCAGTAACCCAACCTTTTGCTTTAACCGACTTGAAAAGATGAGGTACCAAACCCAAAAGCAAGAAGAAAAGGAAACAAATTAGAGAACTGAGATGAAATGGACAAATTCCTAAAAGACAGAAACTAGGGAACCTAAATCAAGAATAACTGGAAAATTGGAATCGAAGTAAACAAGTGAAGGGGTTGAATTGGTAAACAAGCGACCACCCACAAACGAAAGCTAGGCCCAGACTGTTTCAGCACAGAAATCTCTGAAACCTTCAGAGGTCCTTAATACCAAGTCCCCACACACTCTTCTAAAATCAGAATGGAGAGAATAATTTGCACTCATTTTTTGAGGCCAGTTGCAGCAAATACCAGCAAACCCAGTCCAGGAAAATATAAAAGAATTATGCACCATGATCAAGAAGGATCTATTCAAGGGATGAAATGTTGGGTTAATATCTAAAATCCATTTATGTCATCAAGGATATCAACAGACTAAAAAGCAACAATGGCGTCACATCATTTCAACAGAACACAGGGAAAATAACTGACAAAATCCAGTACCCTTTCATGGTGAAAGCTCTCAGATTACCAGGAATTAAGGAAATTTCCTAATGTCATAATGAGCATCTATGGAAAAGTCACAGCTAGTATAATATTTAATTGGAAAAGACTGGCTGCTTTCCCCTAAAGAAAGGAACCAACGAAGCATGTCTGCTCTTGCGACTTCTATTCCAGAATGTACGGGAGATTTTAGCTGGAATCTTTATGCAAGAAAAGAAAATGCATAAAGAAGGGTTAGAAAGATGTAAAACTATCTCTACTTCCAGTTGAGGTATCTTGGTTTTAGAAAACTGTCAGGAATCCACTACAAAGTTTATTAGAACTGATAATCACAGTTAGCAACATGGTAGGATACAAGATCAAGATATAAAAATCAATTGTATTTCTATGCACTTGCAATGAACAATCTGATTATGAAATGAAGAAATGCATTGACAGTAAGTTCAAAAGAATAACATCTTTGGAATAAACTTAGCCAAAGAAGTACAAAATGGATACCCAGAAAAGTGCAAAATATGGGTAGAAGAAATTAAAAAGGTATAAATAAATGGCAAAACATCCCAATTTCATGAATCAGAAGACTTAACATTGTTGAAATGGCACTATTCCCCAGATGACCTGAGATTCAGCACTTACCTGTCATTGATGCCAAGTGATTCCTCTATACAAAGTGGCAGGCTCGCTCATAAAATTATGGGAATTGCAAGGGAGTCAGAGTAGTCAAAGCAATCTTGGAAACAGAAAAACAAAATGGTAGGACTAACATTTCTTGGTTTCAAACTTTGTCATATGCCATGGTTATCAAGAGTGTGTGGTACTAACACAAGGACAGACATACAGATCTACGGACTAGATTGAGATTTGAGAACTAAACCCATACCTCTGTGGTCCACTGATATTTTTAAAAATTGCCAAGAATGGGGCAAGAATATTCTTTTCATAAATGGGTGCTGGGCAAGTGGATGGCCATATGCAAAAAAGGAGGTTTTATCCTTATATGACATCACATACGATAATTTACCATAAAGGATGAAGACCTAAAACTTAGAGTAAACAATAACACAATCAGGTAAAATATAAGAAAAAACTTAATCACCTTGGGTTTGGCAAAGAATTATTAGATAAGACACTGAGAGCAAAAACGGCAAAAAATACGTTATCTGCACTTCATCAAATCAGTAACTTTTGTGCTTCAAAGGACCCCATCGAGACAGTGAACACACCCTTTGGAACTCTTGTGCACTGCTGCTGTGAATAAAAAACTATTTGGATGGTATGAATGCAACATGGCAATTCTTCTAAATATTACAAACCGAGTTACTGCCTGCACTAGCAATGCTGCTTCTGGGAATCGCAGTAGACTTGAAAGCAGGGACTTCAACACATATACGTCCACTGCTTTTTATACTAGCATTTTACACATTTGCCACAAGGTGGAAGTAACCCAGGTGCCCTTCAACGGATGAATGGATCGAGAAAATCTGGCTCATACATACAATGGTGTATCATTCAGCTTAAAAAAGAAAGCCAATTCTGACATGTGCTACAACTGAACTACACACTTAAAAAATGTTGAAAATGTAAATTTTATGGTATGCGTATGGTACCACAATCAAAAGCAAAACTTTTAAGCCAAGAGAGTGAAAATACAACCTATAGAATGGAAGAAAATTCTGCAAATCGTAATTCTGATAAGGAACTTGTATCAAAAATGCCTAAAGACCTCTTCAAACTTAATTAGAAAAAGGCAAAAAAACTCTATTTAAATATGGTAAAGGATCTGAATACACTATTTTCCAAGGAAGACAGGGAAATGGTCAAGAGCGTATGAAAAGATGCTGGGCATCCTTAGTGAGGAAGGAAACACAAATCAAAACTGTAGTGACATACCACTTCACCCCCACCAGGATGGCTGGAATCAAGATGTGAGGTAAGAACAAGTGTTGTTGAGGATGTATTTAGAAATTTGAACTTTCACACGGGGGTGGTGGGAATGCAAAATGGTGTAGTTACTGTGGAAAAAGTCTGGGAGTTCCTCAAATATAAAAACTAAAATTACCATGTGACCCATCAATTCCACTCCTGGGTACTTAGTCACATTGTGTGTGGGGGGGGGGGGGGGGTGTGGTGAGAAGACTTCATCCGCTGTCTTAGCAAATTTCAAGTATACAAATTGTATACATATATCAAGTCATCGCACTGTGATCTCTAAATATGGACAGTTGTGTTGTTCAGTTATCCCTTGATAAAGCTAAAGGGTGGGGGAAGAGTTTCCAGGTGCATCCGACAGTTACAAAAAGACGTCATTTTTCTTGTATCAGGGAAGGTAGGTCAACGGCCTTAGATGTGGATGTTAGAGCCCTTAACATTTGAGAGGTCCCTAGGGACAAGGGCAAAAACTGATCTAAAATAAATTTCCTTCCAGTGTCAAATGTACACCTGAGGCTTTAATGAACACATGTCACACCCTGTGGTTACACTGAGAAGAGTCCTTGCACCCAGCCTAGGCTGTGGGATTCAAACTTCCCACCAGAGCCAAGTGTTCTGGGGTATTTTATCTTTTTTTTTCTTTTTTGGTGAGGAAGATTGGCCCTAAGCTATCTGTTGCCTGTCCTCCTCTATTTTGTATGTGGGACACCGCCAGAGGGTGGCTTTCATGAGTGGTGTGTAGGTCCACACCTGGGATCTGAACCTGCGAACCCTAGACCACCTGAAGCAGAGCGTGTGAACTTAACCACTACACACTGGGCCAGTCCCCATGGAGTCTTTATCTTCAGTAGCAAGTGAGTGGGGTGGGGAGAGATGGCTGGAAGGCTCATTGCTAACAAGGATCACTGAATAAAAGGGAGCCTGACCCTTTATGACAGATGGTGAGGTCACATTTAAGTGTCAGTGTTTCTCAACAAGGGTCAGAGTTCCATGGTTGGCCTCGCAGCATTATCACAAGCCCATGGCCCATAGAGGACCTAAGATCCTATTATTTCCATGTGGCCTGGCCTGGGTCACCCTCATGGTCTGTGATGAGGATTATTTCAGGCTTGTTACTTTTAAAAACACTGCAGAGGGGAAGGAGGCTCTGAGGAGTGGAATGTGCTTGCCCTTTGATGAAGATATTTGCATTTGTGAAGGAAGTCTCCATCTGTGGGGGCTTCTCCTTCTCTGCACCAGGAGGAAGGGGGATGATCTTATCTCTAGAGACTCTAAATGGGGATGGCAAGGACTTAAGTCTTGTTTACAGTGCTGGTCTGGTAACCTCATGTAGCTGACTCCCCCCCCCCCACCACCAAAATCCTCCTGGAAGCATAGGACATCGTGACTTAATCCAGCCTGATTGTTATCTAGAGTTATAGGACCACCCTATCACCAGACCCCACCCGCACTGAGACCATTTTAACACCTCTTTTTACATATTCTTTCCTTTGTCTTGTAAAGAGATAACTCACATACCTATGCCTTAAGTTTAGCTCTAACCCTCAACACACTGCAGCAGCTCTTCCTGGCCATGGGTCCTGTCCCCATGCTATTCCATACTATTCCCTGAATAAAAGAGTACTACTGCCAGACCTTGAGAATCCAAGAAATCTTTCTTTCGACTCCTCGCCTCCCCAGCCTGCATCATTTCTGGTGCCCCATATGGGGGTCTTGCTTCATTGGCTTGTGAGCTCAAGTTCTGGTAAGTGCCCTTTTTTCCTTGTGCCTTCCTCTCTTTTTCAAGGATGGATCTAAATTCACTTCTCCATCAGGAACTTTCTTGAACAGCTGTATGAATCCACTTTGCTGCCCATGGCTACTCTATGGGGCAAATCATGGCATTCAGCTTGAAGGGAATCAGTACCTTAATGCTGAGGGTGATGTAGAATGAATTAATCCATTCCTTCCTAATGCTATCTCTAATATATAAATTTTACATGGGGGCGGGTCGACCACTTAAGTCATTAGGATGGTCGCCAATCTCCAAGACTCCGTGGCAGCTTTCTTTTCCAAGGCCGGATTGGTATCCCTCCCGATGGCTCCTGACCACACTCCAAACCAAGAGAAAGTCCCAACTGGGACTCCAGTTCAAGGAAAGTACCAAACTCTAACCTTTGGTTGAGTATGGGAACCCATTCTTGGGAGAATGGCTCCAGGATGCAATTGGGTAGAATGTCCCCCAGGCCAGCGGAAAACTTCTCTGTTTTTTCTCTATCCTTTTATCTCAGGAACCATTCACCAGGCACCTATTACTGCCAAGCATAATAGGGATGATATACAAGGGATGCAATGCAGGGGGATGCCCTCATCATTCCTTGCTATAGGAACCCCAACAGGGGGGATTTTCAAGGTTGGGATCCTTTTCTTTCATCTCTCTTAAACTTCTTTTATCGTGGGTACCATTCACCAGGCACCTATTACTGCCAGGCATAATAACGGAAGGTATACAATGGATGCAGTGCCAGGGGATGCCCCCAACACTCCTTGCTATAGGAACCCCACAGGATGAACGACGGGTAGGATGCTGGCCTAGGTTCAGGGGGGATTTTCAAGGTAATGGACTCTTTTCTTTCATCTCTCTTCTTTTGTCTTTTTGCTTCTTAAGACCATGGGTGCTTCTAATTCTATTCCTAAGGACTCACCTTTGGGTTGCCTTTTAAATAACTGGGCAAAATTTGATCTACAAGATCTCAAGAAAAAGACACTTATCTTTTACTGTAATACTGTTTGGCCTCAATATAACCTGAATGAGGAAAAATGGCCCATGAATGGCACCCTAAATTTTAATACTATTTTTCAATTAGAGTTATTTTGCTGCCACCTGGGAAAATGGTCGGAAATCCCTTATATTCAAGCATTCATGGCCCTACATCAAGATCCTCAGAGCAGTTTGTCGCATGTGTCTAGCTTCCCCAACTAAAGTAGAAAAACCTGCCCCTGATATATTAGATGATGACTGCCTTGTTAGACCTCTTCCTAAGGCCTCTGCAGCCCCTGCAGAATTAACCTCTCCCGAGGACTCAAAGACCAAAATACCCCCTCCCTGTGAGAAGGAAGCTAAAATTGAGTCCTCAATCCCCATAAGTGCTGCAGGTCATACGAGGGGTGGGACCTCTTATAATCCTGGACATTTCCCTCTCCACGACGTAGCAAATGGGGAAATGGGGACCATTCGAGTCCATGTGCCATTTTCAGTGTCTGATATGGCTCAACTTAAGACACAACTGGGTAGATATTCAGAAAATCCTTCCCAATTTATTGATGGCTTTCAAAAGCTCATTATGATGTTTGAATTGAGCTGGCAGGATATTTATATTATTCTTACTCGTTGCTGCACTACAGATGAAAGAAATCGTCTTTGGGCGGGAGCACGTGAATTTGCAGACGAATTACATACTAGAGACAGACATAAATATCCAGTAGGAGGCAGTGTGGCGCCAGATACAGACAGAAATGGGATCATAGGCATGAAGAAGATCGAGGACAACGGAATCACATGGTTACTTGTTTAATAGAGGGAATAAAGAAGGGATTTACAAAGCCCGTCAATTTTGACAGACTCCAGGAAATAACTCAGGGAACAGATGAAAACCCTGCCCTTTCTCAAGGGAGATTAGCTGAAGCTATTCGAAAATACACTAATCTAGACCCTACTTCTCCAGAAGGGATTACTATTCTAAACATGCACTTCATGAGTCAATCTGCCCCAGACATACGCCGAAAATTGGCTAGATTGGCCTTGGGTCTCCAAACACCTGTACAGAGATTTCTGGAGGTTGCTACTCAGGGGTTCAATGATCGGGACTTGACTCTTAAACAGGATAAGGACAGAAGGGCAAAGTTACAGGGTAAGGCACAGGCTCACATTTCAGCAGCCCCCATTGTGCATAGGCCACAGAAACAGGCTAACCAGGGGCCCAGGTCTCAAACTACCAATGCCGGAGGCCCAGGTGAGTCCCTTGTTACTGTTGCCGTCAATGTGGACCCTGGAGCAAAAAGTGCCCAAGAAATGATCTTCCTCCTGGGCCTTGTCCTCTCTGCAAGCGAGAGGGACGTTGGAAGCGTGATTGTCCTCGCCTCCAGAGTGAGGAGGGGCGAAGAACACACTTCCCTGCCCGGAGATGTGATCCTGAGGACTCCGCCTGAAGGGGCCCAGAGGCCAGTCCGGCTCCCGTCACCACTGAACAGACTGAGCCACGGGTGACTCTGGATGTGGAAGGTAAGCAAATCAATTTTCTTATTGCTAGGGGAGCCACTTACTCTGTACTTGTTTGCCACTCTGGCCCAACTCGTAAGTCCCATCAAAAAATTGTCGGAATAGAGGGCCACTCTAAGTTTTGTTACCAAACTCTTCCTTTATCTTGCCAATATCGGACTCAGGTGTTTTCCCGTACTTTCCTAGTCCTACCTTCTTGTCCCACTCTATTATTAGGATGACAATGAAAAAATTAGGAAGCCAATTTATTCTAACACGTGAGGAGGACGGCTTGTTTGTGGCTCTCTCTCCAAGCTCTGTTGTTTCCCAGATACCCTCTGATATTCCACCCCATATATGGGAAGCAGTTGATCCCCAGGTTTGGGACTGCTCCCTTCCAGGAAGAGCTGTAACAGCACAGCCAGTCTCTATTACCCTGTGGGACTCTACTCTTGTACTCTTATACTCTTGTATTTCAGAAGAAGCAATACCCTTTAACACCAGAGGCAATTGAAGGATTACAACCCCTTTTACTAAAATTCCTCACTCAGGGCCTCCTTAAGCGATGTCAGTCTCCCTATAATACTCCTATCTTGCCTGTAAAGAAGCCAAATGGAGATTATCCTTTGATCCAGGACCTCCGCATAAGTGATGAGGCCACTGTTCCTATCCACCCCATCGCGCCTAAGCCAGATACTACACTTTCCCAGATCCCAGAAAACTGTAATTGGTTCAGAGTCCTGGACTTACAGGATGCTTTCTTTTGTATTCCTTTGGATGACACTTCCCGGCTTTTATTCGCCTTTGAATGGATGTTTCCTAGTGAAGCTCTTCCTATCCAGTGACATGGACCATCCTCCTGCAAGGTTTTCGGGATAGCCCCCATTTGTTTGGAAGTGCCCTAGGCAAGGATCTGCGAGATGTCCAGCTCCCTCTTGGTGGTTTAATACAATATGTTGATGATATTCTTATTTGTAGTCCCCCAAAGGGGAATTCTGATCACAATACTGTCCTTGTCCTTAATTTCTTAACCCAATAGGGATATCGGGTGTCCCCCAAAAAGGCACAAATTTCACAACAGCAGGTGTCCTATTTGGGCTATGGTTTAACCCCAGGATACCGGGCACTTTTTATAAATATGAAAAAGACTGTCCCCTAACTTGGACCACCAAAGACAAAAAGACAACTTCCCACTTTCCTGGGTACGGCAGGATTCTGTCGTTTACGGCTTCCTCAGTTTGGGGTAACAGCAAAGCCTTTAAATGAAGCAACCAGAGGACCTGATACGGAACCTCTGGAGTGGACACAAAAGGAAGATAAGGCCTTTCGGTCGATTCAACAGCAATTGTCTTCCGCCCCAGCCCTGGCTCTGCCTAACGGCAATAAGCCTTTTACTCTTCATGTTACCGAAAAGCAGGGCCGGGCCCTTGGTACCCTCAACCCAAAGACTAGGCCCAGAGACCCGAATTGTTGGATATTTCTCAAAGACTCTAGACTTGGAGGCTTTGGGATGGCCAGCCTGCTCAAAGGCTATAGCAGCTACAGCTCTATTAGTTGAGGAGGTCTCTAAATTAACTATGGGACAACCTTTAACTGTCATGACTCCCCATCAGGTACAAGCCGTGTTACAAACTAAGGGACATCAATGGATGACTGGAGGACATCTAACTAAATATCAAGCCATCCTCCTAGACGCCCCTGCGATCATCCTTAAGCTGTGTCTAACAATTAATCCATCAGACTTTATGCCCGGTCCTGACTACCCAGTTCAGAATTTGGAGCACACATGCTCTGAAATCATAGAACAAGGGTACTCTAGCAGGTGTGACTGCTGGACTCACACATAGATAATGCGGATGACACCTGGTATGTAGATGGCAGTAGCTTCTCAGAACAGGGCGTACACAAGGCAGGCTACGCCATAGTAAACGCCTTGCACGTTGTTGAGGCAGAAGCCCTTCCAGCCAATACGTCTGCCCAAAAGGCTGAACTCATTGCTCTTACCCGAGCCCTTCACCTGGCGAAGGATATGGTTATTAATATTTACACTGACTCAAAATATGCCTTCTTGGTCCTACATGCACATGGGGTCATATGGAAGGAAAGGGGTTTACTCAATACAAAGAAATCCCCTATCAAACATGGAGCAGAGATTTCGGCTCTTTTAAAACTCTGTGCTTCTTCCAAAGCAAGTGGCTGTGGTCCATTGACAGGGACGTTGGAAGGATTTACCCCTTGAGAGCATGGATAATAACTTTGCTGACCGGGAAGCTAAACAGGCGGCTAAACAAAGTAATCTTTTAAGCTTATTCCCCACTCCCCCTGCTTTGGGCCTTATTAGTCCTACTTATACAACTCAAGAAATAACCCTGGCTCAAGAAAAGCGATATACCCAGGAAACAAAATAGTCTTGGCTAATTAATGACCATGGAAAAATTTTCGTATGTAAAAGCCTTCAATGGAAATTATTTAATGGAATTCATCAGGCTGCCCGTTTTGGCAAACAATCATTGACTCAGCTACTTTCTGAATCCTTCGATGGCCATACTTTCCATGCCACCATTAGACAGATCTGCCGCTCTTGTGCCACTTGTGCTCAAGTAAATCCAGAGGGGACAGCTAAACCACCTCCTCTGTTAGGGCCTATACAACGATGGGGCACCTCTCCCGGGGAAGATTGGCAACTGGATTTTACCTAAATGCCTCCATGTCATGGCTATAAATATCTTTCGGTGTTTGTCGATACCTTTACAGGCTGGACTGAGGCCTTCCCTTGTCGAAGTGAACCTGCAATCGAAGTAACAAAGGCCCTTTTAAGGGAGATTATCCCATGCTTTGGCTTGCCCAAGACCTTACAGAGTGACAACAGTCCCTCTTTCATAGCTCAAATAACACCACAGGTCTCTTCAGCTTTACAAATTAAATACTATTTGCATTCAGCTTGGCATCCACAATCCTCTGGGAAAGTGGAGAAGGCAAACCATAGTCTAAACCGACATCTCTCCAACTTAAGTCTCAAGACTCAGGAAACTAGGATTACACTCTTACCTGTTGGCCTCCTATGGATGAGAATGCCCCTAAGAACAGTTTAGGGTTAAGCCCTTATGAAAGCCTGTATGGAAGGCCCTTTCTATCCACCGATATAGTATTGGACTCTGATTACCACCAACTATGTCGATATTGCACTGAGGCTGGTCTAATACGAAAGGAACTAAGTGACTATGTTAATAATCATTTACCTAAGCCGGAACGATTGTCTGCCAATATACCTTGCCAGGTAAATCCTGGAGAGATGGTATATTGAAAAGATTGGAAAACACATTCTGATGGGTTAAGCCCAAAATGGAAAGGACCTTATCAAGTCATTCTAAGTAGCCCCACAGCTATAATATTAAAAGATCGTACTTCTTGGACACATATTTCCCGAATAAAACTTATGACTTGTATTCAGGACAAAGCTGATCCACATCCTGCTGTTCAACCGGACCACTCTTGTGAACAAACCAGTGACTTAAAACTACATTTTAGAACAAAATGAACCCTATCTTGATTATTTTCCTCTTATCTCCTTTTGTAATGACAAACAATTCTTTTTAAAAATGGGCTCAACATTATGCTGAGCTCCGTAACCAAACCACGTGTTGGGTTTGTGGACTCTTGCCTCTGTCTAGTACTTCTGCCCTCTCCTGGTGGGTCTTTCCCCTCCAGGGTACTGATTGGCGTGCAATGCTTCTCTTCACTATGCAATACATTTCTAGCTCTTCTCTTTTACAAGTTTCATCTATTACTAATCATAATGTCTCCTTGTGTCCATCTGTCTCTGACACCTGGGAGTTCCCTGGCTACAATCAAACCTTCAGCACTGCTGCTCAAATACTAACTAGATTTGCCGTGCCACAGGTGATCATAAACAAGAAGTTCCAAAGGTAACGTCCCCAACCTATCGATATGCACAGGATGAACTATATCAAATTTGGGACGAATATATTTGGCTCACTCCTTCTAGTGGTCAACTCAGTCAAAAGGCCACTCCATGTTGGGAACAAACCAATCACACCTGTGACACGTGGCCTAATAGCACCCAACCCATGGGGAAAATTCCCCATTATATGTGTTCTCATATCATAGCCTTAAAAAGTACTGATTGGTTTGGGACTGACTGGGATAGGCGGCCCAGCGTATGTTGGTTAGCCCCTAATGGCACTCAGTGGTTATGTGGCTCCAACTTATGGCCTTGTCTGCCACCTGGATGGACTGGATGATGCACCCTAGGCTTCGTCTGGATGCAAGGTAGAACTACATTTACTATATCTCCTCCTGCTAACCTACCCAACCTGCAACAACGCTGGACCCGCTCTGTCTTCCACTGGTATGACCACCTTGCCTCAATTTTCCTTCCCCAATTAGGAATCAAACGTATTATCTGGCACATGGAAGGTCTAAACAAATTTACTATGAAGGCATTAAATGATACATGACATAGCCTTTTGCTGCTCGATTTAGAAGTTTCCCAATTGCGTAAGGCAGTCCTCCAAAACCAAATGGCAATGGATGTCTTGACAGCAGCACAGGGGCATGCTTGTACCATTATAAAAACGGACTGTTGTGTCTGTATTTCTGACTACCATCAAAATATCTCTGGCTTCCTGTCTGATATGAGCCACAAAATTAAATCCATGTCTGACCCTACCCTATCTCTAAATGATTGGTTGAACTCTTGGTCAGAACCAGGTTTCGGGACTACTATCAAAACCTTATTCATTGGGTTAATCATATTGCTTGTCTTTCTTATTATAATTTGCTGTCTATTTCGTTGCTTGTGTTCTGCATGTCAACAAAGTTTCACCTCCTGGACCACCTCTTGTCAACTGATTCTCTCGTCTCCAGAGGATCCGTGTACCTTGTCAGCCTTGAACTCTGTGGCCTAACCTTCCAGTCCTCTGAACTTCCTACCTGTACCTATGGCCCCATTTAGGGACAGCTCTACGACCTTGTACAGCCTGAAGTAGTTACAGAACACTGACCATTGTCCATACCCCCAACAGATTTCAGGGCCAAAGGGTTCGGGGGGGGGGGGGGGTTATGATGATGATTTTAGGCTGGTTACTTTTTAAAAAACTGCAGGCGGGAAGGAGGCTCTGAGGAGTGGAATTTGCTTGCCCTTTGTTGAGAGACATTTGCATTTTTGAAGGAAGTCTCCATCTGTGGGGGTGTCTCCCTCTCTGCACCAGGAGGAAGGGGGATGATCTTATCTCTAGAAACTCTTAATGAGGATGGCAAGGACTTAAGTGTTGTTTATTGTTCTTGTCTAGTAACTTCATGTAGCTGACTCCCCCCATCACCAACATCCTCCGGGAAGCACAGGACATCCTGACTTCATCCAGTCTGATTCTTATCTAAAGTTATAGGACCCAATAACCAGACCCCACCTGCACTGACACCATTTTAACGACTTTTTAAACATATTCTTTCCTTCGTCTTGTAAAGAGATAACTCACATACCTATGCCTTAAGTTTAGCTCTAACCCTCAACACACTGCAGCAGCTCTTCCTGCCCATGAGTCCTGTCCCCAGGCAGCAGCTCTTTACTGCCCATGGGTCCTGTCCCCATGCTATTCCATACTATGCTTGGAATAAAAGAGCACTACTGCTAGACCTTCAGAGTCCAAGAAATCTTTCTATGGACTCCTCTGCTCGCCGAGCCCGCATCAGTCTGTACTTGAGCCGTCTGAAACTCAGTCAGTACTTCCCCCTGCACACCTGCACCCACGAGTTCACAAAGAGCTGGGTGGAAACCATAGAGGCAGCCCCAGGCCAGGAAAAAGTTCTGGTTAAACGCAAACGTGCCAAGTGAGTCTGGTTCCAACCGCCAGCCCAGGCGGGTTTGGCTGAGCCCTTCAGCCTCCCACCTGCTGCCACTCTGGCATGACGGGGCGGGGCGTTTGGGATCGTCCAGTCAGGGGAGCCTCTGGGGCAGGTGGGTGGGGCCATGCACTGGACTTCCTGTTAAGGTGGCTTCCGGCTGCTGCCGAGCTGCACGTGAGCTGTTGTCTGCCGTAAGGGTCCTGGTGGCTCTGCTGCAGCTTCTGTCACCCTGTGACCTGCAGTGGCCGTGGGGGTCGTAGGAAGAACTCAGGGGACCCAGGAGCCCTAGGAATGGTGAGTGTGCGGCCCCGGGGTGAGGACGCGGAAGGAGGGGCTGGTGGGAAGCGGCGGAGGGGGCCAGACCTCCCGCGGTCCCCTCCGGAGTCTGCGGCCCCGAGTCCGCGGTGGCGCCGCTCGGCCCTCAGGCCCCTCCGGCCGCAGCGTGGTGGCGGGGCAGGCAGCCGGGACCCGGGCGTCCTGTGGTCCCTGCGCGCGGCGACTTGGACCGGAGCGTCTCTGGGTCGCTGTGCGGCCGCAGCCCCGCGTGTCCCAGACGGTGCGGGGCCCGCGGGAGGGCCCGCAGGACAGTCGGGCCTCGGTCTCCGGGCTCCGTGCGCGGAGGAGCTCTGGTTGTGGGGTCCCCAGAGCCTCCTTTCTCCTCAGAGCGCACCCGTTTTCTCCATAGTTTTCCAAATGTTTGGGGAGCAGCGTCTCAATCCACAGTCCTTTCCCCACAGGCTGCTCTTCCTGGGACTGACAGTAAATCCGTAAATTTCCAGATGCCTCCCCGCACTCCCAAAGCCACTTCCCCTCTTTCATTCGTAGGATCATTATCAACACTTCGTCCTCCCTGGCGCGTTTCAACCAGACCCAATATTTTAACCGCTTATCGTTATCCCCCAGAGCCATGGATGGCTCTATTTTTTTTTTTTTGCAAGATTTTATTTTTCCTTTTTCTCCCAACAGCTCCCCCCCCCCCTAGTTGTAGATTTTAGTTGTGAGTGGCTCTAGTTGTGGCATGTGGGACACCGCCTCAGCATGGCCTGATGAGTGGTGCCGCGTCCGCGCCAGGATTCGAACCCACGAAACCCTGGGCCACCGAAGCAGAGCTCGTGAACTTAACCACTCGGCCACAGGCGGGCCCATGATGGCTTTATTTTATTTTATTTTTCTAATTGAGTTAATGATAGGTTACAATCTTGTGAAATTTCAGTTGTACATTAATGTTTGTCAGTCGTGTTGTAGGTGCACCACTTCACCCTTTGTGCCCAGCCCCCACCCCACCTTTCCCATGGTGTCCACTAAACTGTTCTTAGTCCACATTTTTAAATTCCTCATATGAGTGGAGTCATACACAGATTATCCTTCTCTAACTGGCTTATTTCACTTAACATAATTCCCTCAAGGTCCATCCATGTTATTGCAAATGGAATGATTTTGTTCTGTTTCGCAGCTGAGTAGTATTCCATTGTATATATGTACCACATCTTCTTTATCCATTCATCTGTTGATGGGCACTTAGGTTGCTTCCACGTCTTGGCTATTGTAAACAGTGCTGCAATGAACATTGGGGTACATAGGACTTTTGGGATTGCTGACTTCAAGCTCTGTGGTTAGATACCCAGTAGTGGGATGGCTGGATCGTATGGTAGTTCTATTTTTAATTTTTTGAGGAATCTCCGTACTGTTTTCCATAGTGGCTGCACCAGTTTGCATTCCCACCAGCAGTGTATGAGGGTTCCTTTTTCTCCGCAACCTCTCCAACATTTGTTACTATTAGTTTTAGATATTTTTGTCATTCTGATGGGTGTAAGGTGATATCTTGGTGTAGTTTTGATTTGCATTTCCCTGATGATCAGCGATGATGAGCATCTTTTCATGGGCCTATTGGCCATCAGTATATCTTCTTTGGAGAAATGTCTGTTCATGTCTCCAGCCCATTTTTTGATTGGGTTGTTTGATGTTGTGTTGTTGAGTTGCGAGAGTTCTTTATATATTATGGATATTAAGCCTTTGTCAGATATATGACTTGCAAATATTTTTTCCCAGTTAGTGAGTTGTTTTTTTGTTTCAATCCTGTTTTCATTTGCCTTGAAGAAGCTCTTTAATCTGATGAAGTCCCATTTGTTTATTCTTTCTATTGTTTCCCTTCTCTGAGAAGACATGGAGTCCGAAAAGGTCCTTTTAATACTGATGTCAAAGAGTGTACTGCTTATGTTTTCTTCCAGAAGCCTTATGGTTTCGGGTCTCAGCTTTAGGTCTTTGATCCATTTTGAGTTTATTTTGGGGAATGGTGAAAAAGAATGGTCAATTTTCATTCTTTTACATGTGGCTTTCCAGTTTTCCCAGCACCATTTGTTGAAAACACTTTCTTTTCTCCATTGTATGCCCTCAGCTCCTTTGTCGAAGATAAGCTGTCCATAGATGTGTGGTTTTATTTCTGGGCTTTCAATTCTGTTCCATTGATCTGTGCACCTGTTTTTGTACCAGTACCATGCTGTTTTGATTACTGTAGCTTTGTAGTATGTTTTAAAGTCAGGGATTGTGATGCCTCCCGTTTTGTTCTTCTTCTCAGGATTGCTTTAGCAAGTCGCGGTCTTTTGTTGCCCTATATGAATTTTAGGATTCTTTGTTCTATTTCTGCAAAGAATGTCATTGGGATTCTGATTGAGATAGTGTTGAATCTGTAGATCGCTTTAGGTAGAACAGACATTTTAACTATGTGTATTCTTCCAATCCATGTACATGGAATGTCTTTCCATCTCCTTATGTCGTCATCCATTTCTCTCAGAAAGGCCTTGTAATCTTCATTATATAGGTCCTTCACTTCCTTAGTTAAATTTACCGCAAGGTATTTTATTCTTTTTGTTGCGATTGTGAATGGTATTGTGTTCTTGAGTTCTTTTTCTGTTAGTTCTTTATTGGAGTATAGAAATGCTACTGATTTCTGCAAATTGATTTTATACCCTGCAACTTTGCTGTAGTTGTTGATTACTTCTAACAGTTTTCCAATGGATTCTTTGGGGTTTTCTGTATATAAGATCATGTCGTCTGCAAACAGCAAGAGTTTCACTTCTTCCCTCCCTATTTGGATTCCTTTTATTCCCTTTTCTTGCCTGATTGCTCTGGCCAGGACCTCCAGTACCATGGTAAATAAGAGTGGTGATAGAGGGCATCTGGGTCTCGTTCCTGTTTTCAGGGGAATGGGGTTCAGGTTTTGCCCATTGAGTATGATGTTGGCTATGGGTTTGTATATATGGCCTTTATTATGTTGAGGTAGTTTCCTTCTATGCCCATTTTGTTCAGAGTTTTCATCATAAATGGCTGTTGGATCTTGTCAAATGCCTTCTCTGCATCTATTGAGATGATCATGTGGTTTTTATTGCTCAGTTTGTTGATGTGGTGTATCACGTTGATTGATTTGCAGATGTTGAACCATCCCTGTGTCCCTGGTATGAATCCCACCTGATCCTGATGTATGATTCTTTTGATGAATTGCTGAATTCCGGTTGCCAAAATTTTGCTTAGAATTTTTGCATCTATGTTCATCAGTGATATTGGCCTGTAGTTCTCTTTTTTCGTGGTGTCCTTGTCAGGTTTTGGGATCAGCATGATGTTGGCCTCATAGAATGTGTTAGGAAGTGTTCCATCTTCCCTA